>NC_056741.1:1661898988-1661911741 GCF_019279795.1 Protopterus annectens | reverse complement strand
TTTTTTGGACTACTGTAGGTCACAAAAACAAATCTCTGTATAAAAAACTGTACCTTACATTTGCTCTTTAATTTGTCTCTCTTGTAAACACTCATTTATTAGCGTCTTTCTGGCACTAGGTTTCTTTGTAAAACCTTGTAAATATTTTTCTCTGCTAAATTTTTGTCTTTGTAAAATACTTTACATTGTATATTATCAAAATATTCTTCTCTGTAAATGTTCTTTGTAACAATGGAGTTATTCTGGAGATTTTCTCCCTGAGCCTCCAGTTAAAATGGGCCATCACCCAGTTGGGGGCATTCCAGTAAGCAAATGTAAATAAATAATTAAAATACATTATATATTAAATTATGAAAACATGTCATCACAGTTTTCTGCGACTTTTACATAAAGTCAGAATTTTTTTTTACTTTCATAATATAAAGAAATTTGCCTTTTTAATGACCCCTTGCTGGACAGAACTACCCAAAATCAAGACTGTACAAGAAATAGTCCATCAACTATGTGCACCAGTGTGGTTTCTCTTAACTTCTGCAACAAAGGTATTGCCAAACAGTTTCAAACTACTCTGCACATTGTCAGCAGCTGCTGAGATCAGAAAGACTGATTGCCTATGAAAAGATACAGACAGTACTTGACCGTAAAATAGTACAGATGTTTAATAACTCATCATAACACTAGACATTAAAGTAGATCAACACAGTATTGCACAGTAATAGGGGAGGCACCCTGCCAAGGACACTGCATGTCCAAGCCAGTATAGCAAAGTCTGTGCAACTTCATGTCATGCTGTACATCCAGCATATGACCTACGCTTGAGAGTACTTAAGGAATGCAAAAGTATGAAGTTGCTCAGAGCTTTGTCCCAGAAAGAGAAGTCTTGAGTTTAAGTAAAGGGCAGAAACAGGACTCAAGACAGGAGGGTAGAAAAAGAAAAGGGTTGGTCCACAGTTGTCGCATTACATGAAAAGGTAGTACTGCACTGCAGAACAAATAGAACCTCACAAAAGAAGAGGAACAACTGCAAAGTGTTAAAGGGAAAACAAAACAGTACTTGGATAATACACACGAGTTCAGAAAGATGGTTGTTAAACAACTATTTTTCTCTTTGCAATATCACACAAAACAACTAATGCAACAAAGTACAAAGAGATATTGCCAACTTAGGAAGGCTATAACAAGGAAAAAAAAATCCTGTACAGATATTAGAGACATCAGGCAAAAATGGAAATATTTATGGAAAACTTAATTACGCCAAGGTTAGTGGCAGATGAGGCCCATTGACAGCGAAGATGTAGAGATTTTACACAAAAATGGTGACGTATAATCAACCAACGGAGAAATCGCCATAAATGGACAGCATTCACATGGAAGTTTGGAAGATGGGAGAGAAGAAAAGTACAGTTTTGTACCTACCATAAATGTAGATGTTCGAAGATCCACATTGCCGCAGTCCTTACACTTGGGTAGTCCGCTGTCCTCGGTCGGCCCGAATATCAAAGTATAAGGCTGACGTCGGTCAAGGCGCATTAGACTGACATCAGGACGTCAGGGTACAAATGCGCATGACCAACGTCATATCTTCAGTCTTTTCTTGCCCCAGATGTCAGAAGACCCTAAAAAGAAAGGTCAAAACTAAAAGACAGCAAACAACCAACCAACCACCCTTGCACTAATAATATGTACAATATATACAATATACACAATATTTACAACCCAACCCACACAACCGCCTCTAACTACAGAGGGGAAGGAGGGAGGGTAAATTGGACTGCAGCAATGTGGATCTTCGAACATCTACATTTATGGTAGGTACAAAACTGTACTATGTTCTTCATCTCACATTGCTGCAGTCCTTACACTTGGGTAGAATCCCAAAGCAGAGGTAAGGGAGGATGGCAAACTATAAAGAAGCAGGAGCTGCCAAAATGCCCTGTAAAATAGCAGTGGCAAAACCAGCCCTAGATTTAGAGTAAAGTGGAAGGTGATAATGCTTAGAGAAAGTATGCACTGAACTCCAAGTAGCTGCCTCCAAAATATCTTTAGTTGCCACCCCCCTTAAAAAAGCTGTTGAAGTGGCAGTAGCCCTAGTGGAATGAGGCCTAATCCCAGCTGGAATCTCCTTACCATGATGGGAATAACAGAAAGCAATGCAAAACCCAATCCACTTAGAAATAGTTTGTTTTGACACAGGCTTGCCCTGAGAACTCAAAGCAAAAGAAACAAATAACTGCTGAGACTGCCTGAACCCTTTAGTTCTGCTCAAATAATATCGCAACTGCCTCTGCTCAAATAATATCGCAACTGCCTGTGTACATCTAAAGTGTGCAAAATCTTTTCCCCTTTATTTTGGGGATTTGCATAAAAAGTAGGCAAATGAATAGTTTGGTTTAAAGCCACACTAGAAACCACTTTAGGCATAAAGGAAGGATTAGTACGCAAAGATACCCTATCCTTATGGAAAATTAAGAAAGGCTCAACCGCCATAAGGGCCTGCAATTCAGAAACCCTTCTTGCAGAGGTAATGGCCAACAAAAAAGCAGTCTTCCATGATAAATATTTCAACTCGGTAGTAGCTGCAGGCTCAAAAGGTTGTAGAGTGAGTTTCTCCAACACAAAATTGAGATCCCAAGCAGGAGTAGGAGCTCTACGTGGGGTCTTATATTCTTTGCCCCTCTAAGAAATTGCTTGAACAAAGGATGAGAAAACAATGGTGGGTCACAGTCATAGTGAGCCGAAATTGCTGCAGCATGAACCTTAATAGAAGAGAAGGACAAACCTTTGTCCAGTAACTCAGTAAGATATTGAAGAGCCACACTTAAATTAGGCTCAGAAACATCAAAATCCTTTGCTGCACTCCAAAATAAAAATCTCTTCCATTTATCTGCATACACTTTCCTTGTACTAGGCCTTCTAGCTTCCAAAATAACATTCAAAACTTGCTGTGGAAGTTGAGACCCTCTATGGTTCAAAACAGAATATGCCAGGCTGTTAGGTGAAGAGAGTGAAGCTTGACTGAGTAAATGACCGTTCTCCTGAGACAACAGGTGTGGAATCGAAGGCAAAGGCCATGGAGGCTCCCGTACCAGACTTCTCAGTAATGGGTACCAGTGCTGTCGAGGCCAATCTGGAGCTATTAAAATCATCTTTGGCTTGTCCTGTCTGACCTTTAGAAGTACCTTTGGGAGGAGAGGCAGAGGTGGAAAGGCATACACATGAAGATTGCTCCAATTGAAAGAAAGAGCATCCACTTTCCAAGCTGTGGGATGAAACCTTTTCGCAAAACTTTGGCAGCTGGTGGTTTAGTGGAGAAGCGAACAGATCTATGTCTGGAGTTCCCCATGACACTGTCAATTTCTGAAATACATGAGGATCCAATTTCCACCGTGGGGATCCATAATTCGCCTGCTCAACACATCTGCTAAGGAGTTCTGTGCTCCGGCAGAAACCTTGCCTGAAGATTTAGCTGTAAACTGAGAGCAGTCTCCCACAAAATCATTGCTTGCCTGCATAGAGGATAAGAATGTGTTCCCCCTTGCTTGTTGATGTACCACATGACAGTTGTGTTGTCTGTTAGAATCAACACCTGCCCTGGAAGAAGTAAATCCCTGAAAGCTATTAATGCAAACTGGACTGCTAACATCTCCTTCAAGTTGATATGTAGATGTTGTAGTCTGGCAGGCCACGTGTCTTGTATCCACTTTCCATTTAGATGAGCTCCCCAAGCTTTGTCGGAGGCATCTGTCGTTAGAATCTGACTCGCCTCTGGCCGGGTCACAGAGTCCCTTGTTTAGGTGACATTCCTGAGCCCACCACAAAAATTCCTTTTGAATGCAAGGTATTATTTGAATGACAGTGTCCAGATCCTGGCAGTGCTGTGTCCATACATTTTTGAGATACCATTGTAGCTTCCTCATATGCAGTTTGGCATTGGGAAGCACCAGAATACAAGATGCCATGAACCCCAAGGCTTGAAGGACTGTCCTTGCAGTCAGCCTGGACTGATGAGACAATTGATGAAAGTAAAGGAAAGATTCTTTTGTTTGTCCGGGGTCAAAAGGCCATCTGGGATGCTGTATTCAGTCTTACACCCAGAAAGCACATGTCCTGAGAGGGTACTAGACTGGACTTTATTTCGCTCACAGAATACCCCAGGCATCTTAGCACTGCTATCACATATTCCAAATGATGAAGAAGCTCGTCCCTTCCTTGAGCCAGAATCAGGCAATCGTCCAAATAAGGATAGATCTGTATTCCTTTTAGCCTGAAGAAAGCTATCACTGGAGCCAGAACTTTCGTGAACACTCTGGGCGCAGTAGATAAGCCAAAGGGCAATGCAGAGAACTGATAATGAGAAGTCCTAGCCCGAAAACGCAGATACTTCCTGCAACTCAGTCTGATAGGAACATGAAGGTAAGCCTCCTTGAGATCCAAAGTTACCATCCAATGATCTTTGCCCAGCAGAGGTAAGCTGTTGTAACGTCAACATTTTGAACTTGGGAATGTCCAGATAAGTGTTGAGGATAGATAAATCCAAAATTGGTCTCCACGTGTTCCCCTTCTTTGATACTAGGAACAGGCGAGAGTAAAATCCTAGGCCCACTTCTGGCATAGGGACCGGCTGTATGGCCCCTATTTGAAGTAGCAGAGAAATTTGTTTGTGAGCCTCTATTCTTTGCTGAGGAGGAACGTCTGGCATGCCTTTGAAAGGAGGCAAGGTATGGAAATAAAACCTGTAACCTTGGTGTATGATATCCAATACCCATCTGTCTTGGGTAATTAAACTCCAATTTTCCTTGAAAAGTGCCAACCTTCCTCCCAAAGGTGCTGCCAGACGAGAAGGCTCTGGCAGCTGAAAAGGTAGGTCATTGGGTCTGTTTACGAAAGGACTGACCCCTGCCCTCACCCGAAGACTGTGCAGGTGAACTCCGTGTTCTAGGCCTGAAAGAGCCCTGAGCTCTGCCCCTACCACGTCTAGATCTACCCTAGACTGGGAATCATAAGAAGGATACGTCCACCCCTTGGTAGGCCAATTTCTACTAAACTTCGGAGGCTGAACCTGCAAAAAATCTTTAACAGTCTGCATAGACTTAGCCTTGTCTTCCATTTTCTTTAAGACTGCCTCAACAGGTGAACCAAACACCACATCAGACTGTAAAGGAGCATCTAAAATCCTTGTCTTAACATGGTCAGATAAATTATGATCCCTCAGCCAGGCGTGCCTGCGAAGAACTGACCCAGTGGCAGCCACCCTAGACGAGGCCTGTACAGCATCAAAACCACATTGCAAAGAATGCTTACCCACCTGTTCAGAAACATGCACTAAATCTTGTAACTCTTTACACTCAATACCTTCCGCCAGAGCATCTACCTTAGACTTCAATTGAGAAAGTAGATAGTTTTGGTATTTCAACATGTGAAACTGGCAATTCAAAGCCCTCATAGCTAGGGTGGAAGAAGTATAGACTTTCTTTCCCCATCTATCCAAAGCCCTGGCCTCTTTATCCGGAGGAACCGGATTTTTAACAACATAAGCCTTAACACCTTTAGGCCCCTGACTAACAGTTTCTGGGTCCGCCCTAGGACTCTTAAAAAGATACTTATGAGCTTCAGGCACCCTGTAATACCTATCCGGTTTAACAGGAGCAGGAGGCAAAGAATCAGGATTAAGAGAAGCCTCTGCAAACACATCTTCCACAACATCCAGAACAGGAGGTATAGCCAAAGGCCTATGCTGGGGTAAAAACAAAAATTCCCTAAGCCTTTTCCTGGAATCAGAGAAGTCCTGACCTTCCCACTTAAAATGCTCCCTCATGGAATGAAGAGTCTCTGAAAAGAAAAATCCTCAGGAGGAGAAGCAGAAGGAGTAGAATCATCCACATCAGAATCAGAATAAGGAGAATACTCCTGCAAGTCTTCAGCCAAGACTCTGAAACATCCGAAGCCTGCTCAAAACTCCCCAACTCAAGTTCCACCCTAGGTCTCTTATCAGGAGGGGCAAAGAACCTCTAATCAAAGTAATCAAATCTTCTGCCATTTTAAGCATATGCTTCTTGGGCACAGATCCTGAAGAACTAGGAGTGACACCAACTGAAGCTAAACCTGGCCTGCCTCTGGGAGAAGCCTTGGAAACAGAAGGAGAGGGCCTAACCACCCTAGGAAGGGAGGGAGTACAGTAACCTGAGAAGCCCTTCAGCCTGACCTGCCTCCTGAGAGGCCACATCCTGCAATAACAAAGTCTCCCCTGGGACTCCAGAGAAACCTCCGGCGGAACCCCGGCTCCACCAACACCTCTAAAGAACCGGCGTCCGCACGGACGGCTCATCTTGCCTGGGCTTAGCTGCTTTGTCCTTGCGCTCCTTCGAAGAAGCGGAGGTCGGAGCATCCGACGGCATATTATAATTGCACCGCTTCAAGACTAACCTGGCACAATCTAACCTTCTCTTAATAGTGCGCTTATTGAATCTAGCACAAAAGCGACACCCAACAACGTCGTGCTCAGGCCCTAAACAAGGAATACACAAAGTATGATAATCTCTATGCGGTATCTGTTTCCCACAAGAAATACAGTTATTCACTTTTTCTGACATCCGTAAACCACTGAGGCAAGAAAAAACTAAAATATTCCCCAACGGGGTACTTAGCCAACTTTGACTCGGTCTGAAACTCCAAATTCGAAAAATTTCAGAACGCCGAACGGCACTTGCAACGCTGCTTCTGCATCGGACCATGCGGCAAAAAAGACTGAGGATATGACGTCGGTCATGCGCATTTGTACCCTGACGTCCTGATGTCAGTCTAATGTGCCTTGACCGACGTCAGCCTTATACTTTGATATTCGGGCCGACCGAGGACAGCGGACTACCCAAGTGTAAGGACTGCAGCAATGTGAGATGAAGAACATCTGATTAACATGTGGGAGATTTTGTTATAATAATATTATAAAGTTGGGAGTGGGGTGGGGGAGTACCAGCATCGCAGCGGAAAGCTGTGGTAGCTATATTACCAAAAGAGGGCAAATACCCTTCAGATCTACCTTCAAATGGAGGAACCAAAGATGGAGGTGAAAATGTCACCAAACAAGACCAATAACCAACAAAAGATAACGTTTGACTCAGGTGGTCCCCAGCCAAATATTGTCAAATATTGTATTAAGCACATTTGTCCTACAACTAGGATTATCTCAGATTAATGTTCTCTCACTCTAGCCCTCACAGTTCTATATAAAGGAAATGTAGGGAAGATCCACTTGCATATCATAATTCAATAATTCTCAGATACATACTTTGAGACCTATGTTACACATTAACTACACAATGTAAAAAAATATAAAAACATTTAACATTGTATATAAAACTTCACATTTTAAAACAGAAAATCACAACTTAATATTCAAAAGCTCTAATCAACAGTCATTAAATTACAATTTCAAAATGTTTCTACAGTGGAAGAACAGATAAAACAATCAGGTATTATAGTATCTGAAGACATACGTGAAGAGACTAAACAAAAGATAATTCTTAGTCTGGGAAACTGGAAGCTTTTGATTATGGATAGCAAGACAAGCCTTAAAAAAGTTTCTAGTCCTTTTAGTTTTACATACAGGTCAGATGTATTTTTATCAACCAAGGAGAACTTGTGGACCATAATAAAGAGCTGAAAGAATTTATTTGGGGTAGAGCTAAGAGTTACGTGGGATAAGCTGAGAGTCTCCCCATAGAAAAGGCTGTTTAGGATTACCTAATATGAAGAATATTTTACAGGCACGCAGTTAAGGTTTGTTGATATTATTTTATATATATATATATATATATATATATATATATATATATATATATATATATATATATATATATATATATATAAATATATATATAAATAACACAAGTAGAAAGTTGTAAAGGGATGATGAAACTGGGGGAAACAAAGTAAAGAGATGGATGTAGATTCTTACGGATAATACCCACCACCACATTCATAAATCATCGGAAAGTACTCTAAGAACTAAACAAACGCAGGAATGTACAAGAGATTTTACCAATAAGAATGAATGAAAATAAGGGTACAGAAAATACGCAAGGTAAGGCTGGAATTTTCTGGACAAAAATGATCAGAGGACTTACGCTGCTGGGTGGAAATAAATGGAATGAGGCCAATCTGAAAGTTAGAGATGGCCTCCTCTACCAGGGACTGCCAAGAAAGTACAGGCAAAAAGAAAGGGATAGGGGAGTGCCAAGTGAAAGACCAGATGTTACAGAGTTAAGTCTAGGATTGAAGCTATTGCGAAAAAGGGGGGTAAGTTGGTAGAGCATGCAGAATAAGACGAAGACAGAAAAGACTGGGAAGTGAGAATGGTTCTTTTGTATATTGCCTTTCAAACAGGACATTTAAATGGCTCCAAAGTATGCAACCAAGTTGAGAAGGTTTAAGATCTTGCTCTGAAGTGTTCGCATATAGCTTTACCCTCAAGAAGACTTCAGACAATTCTTTCCCGAGATAAATACTGGAAGTCATATGGGGCATTAATCATCATCTTCTTTTGGCTGTTCCTGTTAGGGGTCGCCACAGCGGATCATGTTTCCATTTCTTCCTGTCCTCTGCATCTTGCTCTCACACACCAACCGCCTGCATGTCCTCTCCCACCACATCCATAAATCTTATCTTAGGCCTTCCTCTTTTCCTCTTACCTGGCAGCTCCAGCCTTAGCATCCTTTTCCCAATATACCCAGCATCCCTCATCAGCACATGTCCAAACCAACGCAATCTCACCTCTCTTGCTTGGTCTCCAAACTATCCAACCTGAGCTGACCTTCTAATATACTGTTTACTAATCCTGTCCATCCTAGTCACACCCAGTGCAAATCTTAACATCTTTAAATCTGCCATATCCACATCTGACTCGTGCCTTTTTGTCAATGCCACCGTCTCCAACCCATATAACATAGCTGGTCTCACTACCCTCTTGTAGACCTTCCCTTTCACTCTTACTGGTACCAGTCTGTCAACAAATCACTAATGACACACTTCTCCACCCATTCCACCCTGCCTGTACTCTCCTTCACCTCTCTTCCACACTCCATTACTCTGAACTGCTGATCCCAAGTACTTAAACTCATCCACCTTTACCAACACTACTCCCTGCATCCTTACCATTCCTCTACCCTCCCTCTCATTTACACACATATATTCTGTTTTAGCCCTGCTGACCTTCATTCCTCTCCACTCTAAAGCATATCTCCACCTCTCCAGGGTCTCCTCAACCTGGTCCTTACTCTCACTACAGATCACAATGTCATCTGCAAACATCATAGTCCACGGGGCCTCCTGACTGATCTCATCTGTCAACATGTCCATCACCACTGCAAATAAGAAAGGGCACAGAGCTGATCCTTAATGTAATCCCACCTCCATCTTAAACATATCTGTCATTCCCAAATTCTGTACAGGTTAGTACTGACTTCAGTGGAAAACTGGAAGAACAAGTACAAGCTGCCAAAGTTGTAAAACCAGGTTTAATCCAAACGCACAAAACAGAGAACACACCAAAGTAGCAGCACCAGTTCACCAATAACCCAGGTTTCGTCCCAAGGAAATGACTTCATCAGATTGGTGAAGTAGTACTACTCATTTATACCAAAATAAATTGAATAATTACACTCAATTAATTAATTTAAAAGGACAAGGTACAAAAAAACATCCCCTAACCATAAAAGCTAAAAAATTAATAAGTTAAACAACTTATTAAATCATATACATTTACAAGGTTTTGGTATTGCTTCAAGTACTTAAAAATTAATAATATTTATGTACCTACATAATTCTACAATAGATCATCCTACCCTATATAAAATAATACCCTATATATATTAATAATGCCCTATGTATGTATTTTTTATGTAAGCTAATGTATATAATTTCTACTACCTTATAAAATCTGTAACAATTGCATGATATGTGTTACATGATGAATAATCAATACTATCTAATAACACATGTCCTATATTAAAATTTAAATATGATGTATGCAAAGGTAGAACGTAGCCTGGCAACCTACACCTAATATTTAACCATAAAATACTAAATGTTCTGAATATTTTTTAACCTTAGCCAGGGCTTGATTGAAATAAATTCATTCAGGCCTGGATCGTGATATGCGTCAAGTCTAAGTTGCCAAATAAGCTCACTCATATCTAAATGATATTGGGTAATTCTTCCCTGTTGGTCAAAGTTCACCTGCTGAATTACACAAAATTTAAAATTATGTCCATCATTGGCCTTGACATGTCTTGCTAGGGCGTTTGTCTGTTTCTGCTGTTTTATATCCAGAATATGTTCTTTTATTCTGTCCCTAAACCTTCTACAGGTTTTCCCTACATAAAATGCCCTGCAATCTTGACACTTTGCCACATATACCAAATTTTTGCTATAACAATCAAAATGTCCATTAATTATAATATCAGATTGATTAATAGAAATTATGTGCCCTGATGTCCAAATGTATTTACAAGTTGTGCATCTTCCACACTTGTAATTCCCCTTACATTTATTGCTCATGATCTTTGTCTCAACCGTACCTCTTTCAAAAATGTTCTTTAATGACATGTCTTTCTTGAATACAAATTTGAGCTTGTATGAGAAGAGCCTTTGTTCCTCCTTATTTTTATGAAATATCTCCCAATATTTCGTAACTATATTAACTAAAAACTCAGTATCCATGTTATACTTTAAAATATACAAAATAGTATCACTACCAAATGTGTTTGATTCACTGTTACTTTTAGAATACCCAAACTGATCTGTGTTTGATGCAATAATTGGAACCATTATCTTGTTGTTTCTTTTAAAGACAATTTCCTTTTTCAAATCAGAACATAATTTTTGCGGATAGCCTCTATTAAGAAACATTTTTATAACAAAATCTAATTCATTCTCAAAATCCACATCATCACTGACCATACGCACAACCCTAACCATCTGCCCCTTCACTATAGCTTTTTTCTGATGCTTGGGGTGCCAGCTGTCATAATGTAGGTAAGAGTTTGAGAAGGTCGGTTTTCAATATATTGTTGATTTCACCATACCTTCTTTTTTATCATAAATTAGACTCACATCCAAATAATCTACCTTTTCAGTGTGAACCTGATGTGTGAACTTTAGGAACCAAACTGTGTCATTAATGTAGTCAAGAAAATTGTCCAATAATAATTTTCCACCCGTCCAGATGATAAAAATATCCTCCAAAAATCTCAAATACATATTAATGTATGGACTATATTCACTTTTGTGTACATACTTTCTTTCCCAGTAAGCCATAATATAATTGGCGTAGGTGGGGGCACAAGCTGCCCCCATGGCTACGCCAAACGATTGTTTAAAATAATGGCCATCAAAATGTAAAAAATTGTTTCTTAATACTAAATCCATTAATCTAACATATGCATTGACTTCGTCTTGTTCATAAACCCCAGTAACACAAAGCTGTTCTTCCAACCATTCTAAACCTACGTCATGTGGGATCACACTAAACAAATTGCATACATCTATGGTAACAAAATAAAATTCTTTCGGTGTATTCCAATGTTTAATAGTTTCCAAAAAATGCCATGAGTCCTTTACAATGTAAGGTGTAACTCCTAGACCTTTCTTTAATTTTTGATCCAAAAACTGGCTAATAAAACTCACTTTACTGCGTTTTCCATCCACTATAGGTCTGAATTTAACATTGTTTAGCCCCTTGTGAATTTTGGGTATTCCAAAGATAGCACTCACTACAGGGTATTGATTCAACATAAACTCATACTCATTTTCGATAATCTCTCCCTGGTAGACCATATCATCCAAGGCCATATCTATTTTTTGGTAGGCTATGTTAATTTTATTAAAACTAACTTCACTATAATTGTCTTCTAACAACATCGACATCATAATGCTGTTGTAATCTTGCTTGTTAGTAACCACTATCCCATTGCCCTTGTCCGGTTTCATTATACGTATACTCTCCTTATTACTAATAAATTTCAAAATATCATACTCCTCTTTTGTTAAATTATATTTGCTTAAGTACTGTCTATGCCTATAGTGTTCCCTGAATTCTTGCTCACATATATGTTCAAAGGTTGAAACTACCTGATTCAAACCAGGATTGAATACACTAGATTTTTTTTAAAATTCCTCCATCCCTTCCATGCCTGGTGTTACTCAGGTCCGTTTCCATGTTAATCTTTAAATTCATTTTACGAATAAAAAGTTTTAGATCGATTAATGAGTCAACAATATTCCCCCTCCTACTTGGTACAAAATTAAATCCTTTGGACAAAAGGTCAGCATGTTTTGTACCAATGTTTATGCTTGAATAATTATACACCTTAAAATCTTTGCTAGTGTTTGATATTACTTTAGGCTTACTTAAAACTCCTTCACACTGCACTGAAATAACAGAAATGATGTTCTCCTGACATAATTCTTCATAAAAATTTACAATGCTCACTATATCAAAATCATGACTTGTATAATCTTCCAGTACATTCTCTTCTGTGCTTAACTGTTCATCTACTGGGGTTGTATAAAAATGGTCGGCGTTCCCGACTTGTCTTTTTTCGATAACAGCAACTAAATTTAAAGTATCTAAATTTGTTTGCCCTTCAGCCCCTGGATTGTCACAATTTGCAGTTCTCTCCTGAGCATTAAAATCATCACAAATCGTATGTATGCTTAAGTTCATTAAGTCAGAATCACATGCATTGTAACTGTCTG
>NC_056741.1:1661886488-1661891488 GCF_019279795.1 Protopterus annectens | reverse complement strand
TTAGACCCTGTTCAGCTCAACTCTAGTCTGGCACTGTGAAGAGATACAAGAGGTGTAGAATAAGTGGGAGACCATGGCCGCCGGTTAAAATACCACTATTCTCATCGTTTTTCACTTAACTGGTGAGGTGGGGGGTGACCCCCACCAGGGCTCTAGCTTCTGGCTCCAAGGACCTGCTCTAGGGACATTGTCAGGTGCAGAATTTGACTGGGGCGGTATACCTGTCAAGGAGTAATGCAGGTATCCTAAAGTGAGCTCAGGGGTGACAGAAACCTAATGTGGAGCAAGAGGGCAAAACCTAGCTTCATCTTGGATTGGAGTATGAATACAGACTGTGATAGCAGGGCCTCATGATCCTTCTGGATTTTTGGGTTTTAATGCAAGAGGTGTCAGAAAAGTTACCACAGGGATAAATGGCTTGTGGTGGCCAAGCATTCATAGCGACGTCGCTTTTTGATCCTTTGATGTCGACTCTTCCTATCATTGTAAAGCAGAATTCACTAAATTTTGGATTGTTCACCTACTAATGCATGGTTTGGAATTTTGTACCCCTGTCTACCTTCTTGGATTTTATTTTACATGTCTTGGATTTTACAGAACTCTATGTGAAGTGCTTGCCAACTCTGGAACTCATTAAATGTACTTTTAAACTGCTCATGGTTCAGGACACTGGTTGTTTTTCTATTTAACTCAAATACTGAATATCGTGAAGGAGATAAAAAAAAAAAAAACTGGATATGGGATTTTTAGAAAAAAGGAAGGAAAAAAAAAAACAAATGAAATTGTTGGGAGCACATACAGAATAATGTTCAGGAGGAGTGAGGCTTAAGGGAAGGCAAGAAATGAGCGCTTTAATGATGGAGTGAAAAATCAAAAAAATGCTTGTATAATGCAAAATATTTGAAGTTATGTACTCACCACAACAAGGCATCCCTGTTGTCCATTTTCACTCTTCCTCAACATATTGGTTCTGATCTGATCCTCGGATACGACTTGGCCCCATATACCAGACTTCAGATTCAGCTCTCGAGCTCCTCCTACCCATAATGCCCTACTGCATCCCCATTGCCTCAGACTGAGTTTGCTGACATACACCCCCTTACATTTAGAGACAGGTACAGGTTGATAGAAAAGGGCTGGACTCAAGCCCGTAAATGTAGATTCAGAACACAGTCCAATATAAGTCTCTCCAGAAACAAAATGGATGGGAGGGAAGTTGAAGAAGAAAGAAAAAACAGGTGCCTAGTTAAAGTGAGTACACAGCTTATAAATTTGATGTTGCCCTTTTCACTCTTCCTCAATGTACGAGATAGAATCCTCAACTGCGTTGATCTTGGGTGGTCCTCACGGAAGGGCATTCCAGAGTACTGCTGAACCAAAGATGGCTCTGTTTCTGAAAATATCCAGTTTGTAATGGGAGACATGTGTACGAGTTCTGGACTATGTAGCTGCAGCACAAATATCATTAACAGACATTCTTGACCAAAAGGCAGATGAAATGGCCATTGATACGACTGAATAAGCTTGGGGAGGTTTAGATAATGTCATACCTTTCTGGGAGTAAATACATGAAATACAGTCCATAATCTATTTAGCTAGGGTAACTTTAGAAACTGAATAGCCTAGGCAATTTGGAGAGAAACACAAAGTCGATCCAATTTTCTACATTGTTTTGTACTGTAAAGATAAAAACAGTTGTCTGTGCACATCAAGGAGGTGTATAGCATGTACTACCTTTTATTCAAAAATTTGAGAAAGATAACTGGTAAGTGGATGGAATGGTTGATGTATTTTCAGAAGCCACTTTGGCTAAAATAGAAGGGTTAGACTGTAAGGAAATCATAGTTCAGATATTCTTTTTGCAGAACTTATATCTACCAAGAACACAGTATTCCATTATAGAAATTTTTGATCAGGTCAGATTTCTCTGATGACTCAAAAGGTTTCTGTGTTAAACCCTCTAGTACACTTGTTGGATATCATGGCAGTGATGGGTCCTTAATCAAATGTCTTAGAAGAAAAATGCCTTTCATAAATACTTTACACAATCTAGAGGAAGCCAAGGAAACAAAATCTGTTCCCTGTGTTAAAATTAGAAATTGCTACTAAAGTTTAATTTTACAGAAACTTGCACCTTCTTTAAAAAGGGTTGCCAGAAAATGAAGAATAACAGAAACTGGAGCAGGAAAAAGGATCAATTCCCTTATCTGACTTCAAAATAGAGAACCTCTTCCATTTACTCCTGTAAACTAACAGAATCTTTTTGAGAGGTCAAAATAATGTCACATATAAGTGAAAAAAGCCTGGACTATCTAGCTATTAATGGATGTGGAGAAACCATGCAGTTAGCGTGACGGCCTGAATGTTGGGGTGTTGAATCCCTGACAGGTGAGAGAGGAGATCACGAGTAGGCTCCAATATCCATGGAGGACAACGAAGGTGAGACTATAGACAGGGGAAGCACACTTGTTGAGGTCAGAAGGGGGCAATGAGGATTACTACTGACCTCTTCAATTGACTTGCTTTCAGTAGAAGTGTGGGAATTAAGGCTATAGGAGGATAAGCATAAAGGGGTCCAAAGGGTCAAGCATGCATTAGAGCGTCACATAGTGACTCCCCCTGAGGGGGGATAAGAGAGAAGTACTTGCTGCATTTGTTGCAGAGGGGAGTGGCAAAGAGGTTGCAGCAAGGTTGGCCTCAAAGCTGGAAGATCACCTCCACTACCAATTAACTGAGACACCATTCGTGAGGCATCAGAATGGATCTGCTTAGATTGTCTACAAGCGTGTTGGTCTTCCCCAGAATGTGCATTGCTACTAGAAAGCAGTCTGATTCGATCACCAATTCCCAAACCCTCATGGCCTCTCTGCAAAGGGGATAAAGATAGAGTTCTTCATTGCTTGCTGGTTTATCAGACTACTGACATTTTGTCGATGCAAAATGCAATAGTCTCCCAAGGGGAGAGTATATTGAAATGCCTGCAATGCTAAAAGCACTGCTCATCTCTAGGACACTGATAAGCACCTTTCTCTCTACGGGTGGACCATGTTCCTCATACCATTCTTCCCAAAAAATGCCCCCCCCCCCCCCCAGTTTTGAAGTGTCCGTGGTCACTGTGGCTACTGGGTTTGATTGGACAAATGGTCTGCCCAGACAAATATTGGACAGTATCCACCAGCAAATGTGCTGCTTGAATATTGGGGTGAGCTTTAAGAGAGGGGTTGATACAGAATGGACCACTGTACAGCCAGAGTCCACTGCAGAACTAGAATAAGGGTGTGCTAGAGGAAGAAAGTACAGTTGTGTATACAACATAAATGTAGATGTTCATGTGTATTCACTGTTGCAGTCATCACACTTGGGTTATCTGCCTGCAGGTAGCCCTCAGCCAGCCCTAACACCAGAGACGTAGTATTTCTGCATCGGTTGCTGTCACTCCAGGACTGACGTCAGGGGTATAAAAACAGGCAGCAGACGCCATTACATCAATTTTTCTTGCCCAAAATGTCAGGAGCCCCCCCCCCCAAGATAGAGCTAAGCTATGGTGGGAAAATCACAACCAGTAAAAAGTAAATAGCAATGCCCTTGTAAGAGGTGAGCAATATACACAGGGGAGAGAGAGACAAGGAGGCTGGAGGGAGAGAAACCAGGACTGCAACAGTGAATACACTCAAACATCTACATTTATGTTAAGTGTACACAACTGTACTATGTTCTTCGTGTTTCACTGTTGCAGTCATGACACTTGGGTTGATTCCCAAAGCTGAATAAAGGATGGAGGCAGTCAAGAAGAGTTTAGGTTGGCTAGTATGCCCTGCAGGACTGCTGTTGCAAAACCCACCCTAGATTTGAAAAAGATAGGCAGGTGGTAATGCTTGGTGAATGTATGTACAGAACTCCAGGTAGCAGCTTCCAGAACGTCCCTGGTAGGGACTCCCCTGAGGAAGGAATGCTGTAGAGGTAGAAGTTGCCCTAGTGGAATGTGTTCTGAACCCCTGAGGGGTTGGTTTCTCATGGTGTTTGTTGCAGAAATGGATACAGTGTGCTGTCCATTTGGAAACTGGCTGTTTTGAAATGGCCTTGCCCTCTGCCCCTGGTGCAAAACTGAGTAGTAACTGGTCAGATTTCCTGAAGGGCTTAGTCCTATCCAGGTAGAATCTGAGCAGTCTGTGCATGTCCAAGGAGTGCAGGATCTTTTCTCCTTTATTTTGAGGCTAAAGGAAGAAGGTTGGCAAATGGACAGATTGGTTGAGAACCACACTGGAAACCACTTTGGGCATGAAAGTTGGATTAGTCCTGAGGGAGACCCTGTCAGCATGAAAAATAATGAAGGGTTCCACAGACATAAGTGCATGTAGCTCAGACACTCTTCTAGCTGAAGTGATGGTCAGAAGAAAGGCTGTTTTCCACTGACGCCGCAGGCTCAAAGGGGGGGTAGGTGAGCTTTTCCATAAAGTAAAATGTCCCAAGCAGGGGTGAGTGCTCTCCTTGGTGGCCTTAAGTTGTTTGCTCCTCTCAGAAACTGCTTGATGAGAGGGTGAGGGAAGACAGGTGGCTCAATGCTGTAATGGGCCAAGATGGCAGAGGCATGGATCTTAATGGAGTAGAAGAGGATAGACCTCTGTGGAGTAGATCTGCTAAGTAATCCAGAAACAGAGGTAGAGAGGGCAGTGCTGTGTCCTCTCCTTTAGATTGAATCCAGGAGCAATACCTTTTTCAACTTATCAGCATAGGATTTCCTTGTAATGGGTCTTCTGGCTTCAAGAATGACGTCCAGCACCTGCTTGCTTAGGCTGGTCACTGGCAGAGAATTCAAGGAATAAGCCAGGCTGCAAGATAAAGGGATTGCAGTTGCGGATGCAAGATCTGTCCCCCCTGTTGAGTGAGGAGGGTTGAGCTCTGGGGTAGGTACCAGGGTGGCACCAGTGACAGGCTGCGCAGAAGAGGGTACCAGTGAAGTCATTGTGAATTCTTTCCGTAAGGGGGTGGCTTAGCGCTCC
>NC_056741.1:1661783988-1661881488 GCF_019279795.1 Protopterus annectens | reverse complement strand
AGCCACCTCAAACTGAACTCAGTCTATTACCCAAAAAGCTTTTAACACTGTAGAACAATGGTTCTCTCAACAGTGCCTGCTCCTCAACCCTAAAAAAACTTAACTGCTACTCTTCTCACCAACCAGAAAGTCCACCCCTCTTCACTTCACTCTTACTTCCAACAACGGTACTGTTATCTCTCCTGATCTTACCACTGAGCTATTAGGAATAACTATAGACAATAATCTCAACTTTGGTTCTCACATCAACAATACAATAAAATCAGTTAACAGAAAAATAGGATCACTATATAGAATCAAACCCTTTCTCACTCCACTAGCAAGGACCACAATAGCTAGAACCCACCTAATCTCTACTCTATGCCTCACCCATATTCACCACTCTCTCTAAAAATAACCTCAATAAACTAATAACATCCTATAATAATATTGCTAGATTTGCTACAGGATCTACTTTCAGAACCCACACTGCCTGAACCTAAATCAACTAGGATGGCTTGAACTTCCCAACCACCTCAAACTCCAACAGCTTACAATAGTGCACAAGACCCTTTACCAACCTAGCAAAACCCCAATACTTTCCAGTCTCATTACCCCTTACAATAACCTGAAACACCTGCGCTCTTCAAACAAACTTCTGATCCATACTACTAAAACTAACAATTTAGCAGGAGATTGCTTGTTCTCCAATGCTGTTGGAAAAATATGGAATAAACTACCCTCTGAGATTACATCTCTCACTTCACTCCCACTGTTTAAAAGGAATCTAAAACTGTATCTCAATAAACACTGGCTATGCTCTTGTACTAACCCAGACTAACCCCCTCTCCTCTTTTTTTCTTAATTCTTTCTCTTTCTTCTCTTTTCTTCTCTCCCTATATCTCTAATACCTTTCCCTTCACACCTCAATGCATTTTTATCAATTCTTTATGTTAAATTTCATTGTAATTACTATGTATGATTTCAGTCTATACATTGTATTATGTAGTATTTGCTCACACACAAAAAAAAACACCTTACAATATTTGTTTTGCTACTTCTTTATAAACCCTGTAATAAATACTGGAGCTTTTCTCCCCGGGCCTCTACTGAAAATGGACATATATCCAGCTAGACTAGCCCGGTCAACAAATGTAAAATAAATAAAATATAATACTAGCTTAAATTAATGCCGGTACTGATTTTGCGGTCGCGATTGAAGCGCTAAAGCGCCGCGTCAGTGTGCCTATTGAGTTTGTTACAGCAAACTGTTTTTTTTACAGTTTTTCACAAAGTATTTATATTTGTATGTATGTCTATCGTGATGTAAAAGAAAATAAGGACATTTTTTTAAATTTATTCTAATACACTTTATAAAGTTAATGGAATAACTGTTGCATAAACACATTCATACACTGTGTGCTACTGTTGACGAACTGCGGTCCTCCCTAATGAAAATCACAGATTTTACATAAGAAACTTAGCAGCAACATCAGTACTGTAATATTCTGTACCACTTACCTCCCTCATAGCCCTCAAGTCTTTACTTCAAATATTGTATGAAACCCAATAGCAGGAAAACTCAAACATTGGAAACCATTTTAAATACTACCCTAATTCTCTTGGAAAGTTGAACAATGGGGCTTTCCCATCAGTGTGGCTGTTCTGAGCAAGAAATATGAAACTTTAATGTATGGCATTGTTTATTGGCTGCAATCCTTAGTGTTTTACCAGTAAATCAAACATTTTGCCAGGGGATGGGCAAAAATCAAGGTCCTTCTACAAAATTAGACACCTGAGAAGTATGCTTATTATCAAAGTGTGTTCCTTCAAATCACAACTTTTAACTACGGACGGGGCAAAAATGCTTGGCAAAATAAGGGACAGTTGAAAGGTTTATTGTTGTAGTGTGTTCTTTGACAATGCTATACTTCCACTCAGTTACATGTAGCTGGATTCATCAGTACTTGTAAATAATGTTATTGGTCAGCATACATTTACTTTTTTGTTGTATAGCTTAATGCCTAGAATTATATTACAGCTTGTTTCTGTTACCTTGCTTAGCATGATAAATTTCACTGTAATGGGTGATTAATCTCTCTCTCCAGTGCATTTTATTTGGTGGTGGACATAAGAAATACAAGGCAACTGGGTCTTTCATGGCATAAAAAGCAAGAAAGAGATCTCCAGCATACCTTTCAACTGTACAGATTTTCAGAATTTCTAGATTTTTGTCTCATATTGTTGGTGTGTTTTTAAAAAAGATGCAGGTTTTCTATCAAATCACTGACAAATCAGTGAAGATATAAGTCAGAAAATCACGACAGGTATTTGAGTTTCAGACTTCATACCCTTCAAAAAGTCATGCTAATGCTAAACCTGATATTCTTTCAACTTTTTAAGTTAAAACTGTCCCTGTGTTGAGGCCTTTGCCCCCTCCCCCTATTATTTATAGCTTTGTCCAGACTTCTTGCTTTAAGAGGTTGAGACATTTGATCTCTGCTCAAGACGCTCTTAGATTCTGAAGAAAAAGTATTTTAAGTTTTCCTGTTAGCTTACGGTCTTTAGGTCAGTGATCTCTTTATTTAGGAACATCTGGGGTGTTGCTAGTTGTTTTATATGTCTACTGAAGTACCTCCTAAAAGGAACATTATGCTCAATAATTGGCCTAATCTATGTTGATTAAACAGAAAACTTGACTTCTCTACATCTGGATTATATTCTGTTGGAAAGTAGTAACACACCAAGAAGGATTTTCTGGCTACTGTTGTCATGATGACTGGAAGATAAGCGATTATAGGCCCATGAGTCAAGATCCCAAACATTTTCATTTAAAGTGGGGTGGTGCCTATGCTGTATGTTTGGAGGAGGGGTGGCCTACTAAATATCACAATATTGCACTTTTTTACATTAATTTGATCTCGTTTTCAGTACACCAGTTATTTGTGTGTATGTTCTTGTAGAAGGGTAAAATTATCAGGAGGGGGTTTATTTACTGACATTAGATTAGCTGAAAAGTCCGATTGGGTAGAAGCTCATTTTCAATGGATACACAGGGAGAAAAGCTCAAAATTATTACATAACATTTTAAGAATAATAATTTTACTATCTGCAAATGTAAAACAAAAGCATCTGCAGTTTGAATAATTATAACAAATTAGACATAATATAAAAACAGTGGTTAAGAATTGATACAGGTTATATGACAATCATTTAATAGTTAGAGATATTTTAGACTTTGTACAAAAATTCGAGGTAAGTTACTCTAATACAAACAGGAATTGCAATATGAAGTGAGGGAAAATGAGAAGTTATGTACCTACCATAACGTTCCATGTTAGTTGTCTTCTTTCGCCTTCTTTCTTGCTGGATGGGTTCGGAGCCGATCCTCGGCTCCGACTCGACCACTTACTAAAGCCCGAGAGCTAATTTTACCGGCTCGAGGCAACCCTATATCCCATGATGCTAGGCGATAACTACCCAGATCTCGTTTGGTAGCTAAGGAAATATTATGCAATATAGTCCTCCAACTGGAGAGGAGGAGGAAAAGGGGAATAATCCCGCCAAAGAGACCAATCTAATTTAGTGACACTAGTAAGCTATTTAGCTGGAAATGTTAGATCAGGACTCTTCAAGGAAGAGGAACAATCTTCTTGGTCTGTCCAGGCTAGGGGGATGGTGGGCGGGACGCAATAAAGAAGGCGAGAGAAGACAACTAACATGGAACATTATGGTAGGTACATAACTTCTCAATGTTAAGTTGTCAATCTCGCCTTCATTCTTGCTGGATGGGACCGCGTCCAACACGCCTTTATCCTGGGTGGCTCAATGGAACAGACTCTTGAGAACGGTGGAACCAAAATTTGCCCTGTTTCTGGAGGCCAAGTCCAATTTGTAATGCGAAACAAAGGTATGAGGAGAGGCCCATGTGGCTTCTGCACAAATAGTGTCTATTGGTAGTCTAGCTTGAAAAGCTGTAGATGTAGCTAGTGCTCTAGTTGAATGGGCTTTTGGCCTAGAAGTCAACTCTCTACCTCTGAGTTGATAAATGCATGTAATCACAGAAGACAGCCACCTAGACAGGGTTACCTTGGATACCGGAAGGCCTTTCCTGTTCTCTGCATACGATAAAAACAGTTGATCAGATTTCCTAATTTGTTTGGTTCTGTCCAAATAATATCGGAGCTGGCGATGAACATCCAGATAATGTAGTTTTTGCTCAGCTCTATTAGTATAATTTGGGAAAAAAAACTGGGAGATCGATAGATTGATTTAAGTTGGTCTGCGATGCCACTTTGGGTAAGAAAGATGGATTAGTCCTTAGAGAAACTCTGTCTTTGTGGAAGATTAAGTAGGGAGGACGAATGCAGAGGGCATGAAGCTCAGATACTCTCCTAGCAGAAGTAATGGCGACTAGGAAGAGCGTCTTCCAGGAAAGAAATTTCAATGAACAGGAAGCAGCAGGTTCAAAGGGGGGAAGAATCAAGGTTGTTGAGACTAAATTTAGATCCCACTGTGGTGGAGGGTCTTTAATCGGAGGCTTAAGTAAAAACACACCTCTAAGGAATGCCTTGCAAAGCTTATGGGACATGATGTTGCGGTCCGACAAGCCTATATGAAAATTTGAAATGGCTGCCAACTGAACTTTTACTGTGGAGGAAGAAGATCCTGAGTGAAAAATTTCAGCTAAGAAGTCCAAGACCGAATGAATCGGAGCAGTAAAGGGATCTATATTCCTAGCTTTTGCCCAGAAGGAGAAACGTTGCCATTTACTAGTGTAAATCCTTCTGGTGGAAGATTTAAGGGAAGCTACTATGATATCCCAGACGGGATTAGAAATCATAGGAAGCCTGGGTAGGGACGGAAGTGGAGCAACCAAGCAGTGAGGTTGAGAGAAGGTATGGATTGGTGTAGCTGCCCCAATTGGTGGGTCAGAAGATCTGGAACCGGGTCCAGATGCCATGGCTGTACCAAAAGATAACGATGCAGGAACGGAAACCATATCTGTCGAGGCCAATAAGGGGCAATGAGAATCAACTTGGCTCTCAAGGCGGTTGCTTTCTGAATTGTGGTATTAGAGGAAAAGGTGGAAAGGCATAGAGAAGTCCCCGAGGCCAATCTTGGACTAGAGCATCTCTGGGGGATGGCCTGGAAGGGGGAAGAGGGTGAAGAAGTCAGGGCATTTGCTGTTTTGAGGCGTAGCAAAAAGATCGCAGCAAGGAAGGCCCCACTTCTGAAAAATCTCTTCAGTCACAGATTGTTTGAGAGACCACTCGTGAGGCATGAGAATAGCTCTGCTCAACCTGTCCGCTATGATGATGGACTTCCCGGGGATATGCGTTGTTATCAGAAACCGCTGAGAAGAGATTGCCCACTGCCAAAGTCTGAGTGCCTCTCGACACAGGGGATAGGACTTGGTTCCGCCCTGCTTGTTGATATACCACACTACGGACATATTGTCCGTTTGGATTGCAATAGTCTCCAGGGGAAGAGAGTCGTGGAGGGCTTGCAACGTTAAAAGCACTGCTCTCATCTCCAGGACATTTATATGCAGGTGGCATTCGAAAGGTTGACAAGTGCCATGGACCATCCTGCCCTGATAATGCCCCCCCCCACCCGATCAGGGAGGTGTCCGATGTAACCGTGGCGACCGGGGCGGGAGGAACAAAGGGTCTGCCTTGATGGACTTGAGAGGACAATATCCACCAGGACAGATGCCTTTTGCAAGTTGGAGTTATCATGATCCTGTGATGCATAGGGAGTCGTTGAAAAGACCACTGGGCGAAAAGCATCCACTGTAGGAGACTCATGTAAAAGCAGGCAAGGGGAAGAAGTGTTATGGCGGCCGCCATAAGACCCAATACTTTCAGGGCATACCTGGCCTGAATTTTGTCGCTCTGAAGAAGAACATGGATGTGGTTTTGAATAGCCAAGATCCTTTGATCTGTTAACTTTGATGAAAGTTGTACGGTGTCCAAATTGGCGCCTATAAAGGTAATAGATTGACAAGGTGACAAGGCAGATTTTTCGAAATTTATAGAGATTCCTAGCCCTCTGCAAATGTGATTGGTGTAATCTCTGGCTTGGAGAAGTTGATGCCTGGTGGTAGCAGTGAGGAGCCAGTTGTCTAGATATGGAAACACCTGGAATCCTTGACGTCTTAGGTGAGCCGTAACTGCTGCCATACATTTGGTGAACACTCTGGGGGCTGTAGTGAGCCCAAAGGGCAGGGCACTGAATTGGTAGTGACTGGCCCCCAGCCAAAAGCGGAGAAACCTTCTGGAGCGCCTGTGAATTTTGATGTGATAGTACGCATCCTGAAGGTCCACCGAGCACATCCAATTGTCCTTGCCCAGAAAGGGTAGAATGGACTGTAGCGTGACCATCCGGAATCTTGTTCTCTTTACAAACTTGTTTAGTTTGCCGAGATCTCTTATTGGTTTCCAGTCCCCTGTCTTTTCTGGTACTAAAAGAACCTTGAGTAGATTCCGAATCCTAGTTGGTCTGCTGGGACTGGCTGGATGGCTCTTTTTGCTAGCAGTTTTGATATCTCTGGTACTGCTAGTTCCCTTAGACCGGGTGGAACGTCTGTAAGGGTTCCCTTTTGCTGAATTGGGGTTTGGATAAAGGGAATTTTGTAACTCTCGGATATGATCGACTGTACCCATTTGTCTTGAGTAAGGGAAAGCCAGGCTTTTGGGTACAGCGACAATCTTCCCCCGACTGCCTCCGAAGGTGGACAATCGGGCAACATCTCAGGGATGCTGGAAGGGTTGGTCAGAGAGGCTCCCTGCTACCCTGATTCTGCGGACCCCCTCTGCCTCTGGGGTGGCATCTGTTGTTGCTACCCCCTCTGCCTCTGGGGGTAAACTGACCTCGTGCGTCAGGCGTGACTCCTTGAGATTTGCGGAACCACATTTTCCCTCCCTTCTGACCCTTTGGGTAAGGTCTTGAAGGGGTGGAGAAACGGACTCCTACGGCAGAAAGAGTCTTGCCATCTTGTTCGCATCTGGTCAACGTGTCTTTCACTTGAGGTCCGAATAAGGTCAAACCATCAAAAGGAGAATTTGTGAAGGACGCCTTGAAGGGGTCTGCAAAATTACAAAGCCGCATCCAGGCATGACGCCTTAATGCCACTCCTGTGCCTGCGGCCCTACTCGCTCCATCGGCTGCATATAAAATGAGCCGCATGGACGAGTTAACAATAGAGTCTAGGGTTCCTAGCTGTGAGTTAATTTTATCCTGGGACCCAGCAGCTGACGGATCCTGTAAAACTTCTCCCAACTCTTTGAGAACATCTCTCTGAAGGCGGGTGAAGTGACAAGTAGTTCAGCGACCGCATGGCAAAGGTCGCTGAAGAAAACATCCACTTACTGTACCTATCCATAGTCCTGGAATCCTTGTTAGGAGGATGGATAGGTACTGAAGGATCAGGTAGTTCCTTCTTGGTGGCTGCAGCCACCACCATGGCATCAACCGGGAAACCTTTTGTCAAAAATTGCCTATCAGGTGGGGCCGTAATGAATTTAGAAGGCCTCCGAGGAGTGGGTTCCACCAAATCCGGGACCGTCCATGCCTTTCGAGCCACCACGTCCATAAGAGGGTCGAAAGGTGGAGACACCCAGGAGGTGGAGGGTTGAGAGCCAAACACCTCCAGGTATACAGACTAGTCCTCGGAAGGATTAAGGGAAGGCCAGTTCCCGCTCTGCTTAAGGATTTCAAGGATGTCTGAGAAAGAGACATCCTCAGAGGGGGACCTTGGGCATCCCTCCGACTCATCCAAGTCGGTATCGGATGTAATAGACTCAGGGGAGTCTAGATGTTTCCTCTCACATGTCCTCTTACGCGGAGGCTCACCTGACGGGTCAGGAGAAGCCTCAGAAGAGGAAGATATTCCCAGTGGGGAAACCTGAGGCATTGGATCTCTGGGCCCGGGAGCAAGAGAGTGGGAAGAGACGTCAGCAGGCACTGTAGTGGGAGGAGCTGATGGAACTGACCATTGACTACGCCCTGGGGCTAGCACACTCCTCATCACCTCGAAGACTCCCCCATCAGAGAGGCCAGAGGGCTCCCGCTCCGAAGAGATAGGAACCCCAGGCTGCACCGACAAGGACGGCTCCGAGGCCGATGTCGAGGCCGAAGCTCCGAGAGGGAGAATGGGGTCGGACAAGGGTCCGATGCCACTCGCCCCCTCGGAGCCAGCGAGAGAGACCAGATGCCCAGATCCCTCCAATGAAGGCATCAAGGAGGAGATCGGAACAGAGGATGACGGAGCCGAAGGGGGAGGTATCGGCTCCGACGCCACAACAGTCACGGCTCCGAGGAGCTCCGGCTCCGAACTCTGTAGGAGAGTCGAAGGAGGAATAATAGGTGGATGTGTAATAGCTACCATCTGATGAGACGGGCTATGGAGCATCTGGGCCAATGTCTGAGACTTTAATAGCCTACTCACCACTCTCTCAAGGTCGTGGTCAGAAAGCCTGGACGACTTAGAAGATCGGCTCCGATGGCTCCACTCCGAGAGCAGAGGTGATCTCGGAGCAGAATGGATAGACTCCAACAAAGGGAATCTTGTCCTCTTTCTGGAGGTGGGTGGAGCCGAAGGAGCCGAGGATACGTCGGCTCCAGCCGGAGCAGACAGTGAGTGGAAAGATTCAGTGGTATCGGCGCAGAGTGGAGCAGATACTGGAAGCTGCGACACAGAAGGATCGGCTCCGGCCGATCTTGTCACAGAAGGCGAGCCAGTAGCCGATGGCTTGGGACTCGGAGCAGACAGCTTTGCTGGCTTCGAGGGCTTCCCCGGAGCAGACTTAGTCGGGGAGCTCTCAGGCTTTAATAAGCCCCTCAATATTAGTTTGTTTCTGCGCTCCTGCAGGACTCTCGGGCTGAATGTGTGGCACACAGAACAAGAGTCCTGCAGGTGCAGAGGTCCCAGGCAGTAAACACAAGAAGTGTGTCCATCTGTCAGAGACATTTTCTGACAGCACGAGTCACACTTCTTGAAGCCTGAGACCTCTGTGTCCTTCGACATAAGTGTTGAGGGAGCACCAAGTGAGAAAACACACACACAAACACCCAATTCAAATATAAAAAATAAAACAGGGATACTAACACACCCAAACACTACACAGAATCCCTGACAAGAATTAGGAAAGGGGCAGGCTTAAGGCCTAACCTAGGGGAAGGGATAAATAACTGGGATAAGGGGAACCACAAACAGGGAATAGGGTTTAAAATGTAACCGTTACCAGTTAACACAATAAAAGGAGTGGAACTAAGACAAAAGGGAGTGACTAAAAGTCTGAAAATTGAAAACTTAACAAGAGCCGGTAAAAACGCACCACGAAAGCGGCAAACGAGATCTGGGTAGTTATCGCCTAGCATCATGGGATATAGCGTTGCCTTTAGCCGGTAAAATTAGCTCTCGAGCTTTAGTAAGTGGCAGAGTCGGAGCCGAGGATCGGCTCCGAACCCATCCAGCAAGAATGAAGGCGAGACTGACAACTTAACATACAGGCTTATGATATATTTAGAGAGAAAGTCAGGGAGAGAATATGATAGAAGTAAGGAAGTAAGTGAAAAAGGGAGAGTAAGAAGATCAAAGGAATGAAAAGGTACTTGTTCACATTTAGAGATATAGTTTTATCTTGATTTTGAGCAAGATTTTAGCTAGTAAGTCTTTTAGAGTGGTTTTGAAAGATAGGAGGGAGGGAACTGACCCGATGGATGCATGTAAGCAGTTCCAGGCCTTAGCAACCTTGTACAAATACAGATAATGCCCAGCAGATTTGATAGGTTTGTAGACAGACAGGAGTTTTTGGTCAGTGGATTGCAATGACAGACTGGGAATATAGTTGTGTAGAATGTGTTTTACTGCTGGACAGGCAGATGGATGCTGGATAATTTTATAGGTGGTAAGCTGTGTATATGTTACTTGATGAGACTTTTCAGTGGTATGCAGTGGTGGGGTCTGAAAGGGGTATTTGCTGCAGATTTAGCAACTTGTTATAACATTGTTCAAGTTTTAATTTTTGTGAGCCTGGAGGGTAGGAAGGATGGGAGCACCATAAAGTACAGTTTTGTACCTACCATAAATGTAGATGTCCGAGAGACATGCAACTGCAGTCATAACATGTGGGTTGTCCTGCCTCAGGCAGCCCTCGGTCGGCCGGATTCCAAAGTCTGGGTCCGACGTCGGCTGATGTCGCATTTCTCTCCGACGTCAGGGCGGCTGGAGTATATAAGCATCAGCCGACGCCATTTTCTTCAGTGTTTCTTGCCCCAGATGCCAGGTGCCCTCCAAGGAAGGCTGTAATCAAATTGGAAGACAAAACAGGATTCCAAACAAATACATGAGCAATAAAACAAATACACCATAACAGATATCCCCAGCTAAGAGAGAGAGGGATAGGAGTGGACCCTAAGCATAGAGGGGTATTGAGGGAGGGAAAACCCGACTGCAGTTGCATGTCTCTCGGACATCTACATTTATGGTAGGTACAAAACTGTACTATGTCCTTCAAGAATGCAACTGCAGTCATAACATGTGGGTAGAATACCATAGCTTAGCTGGGGGAGGAGGTATGCTCTAGGAGAGTGATGGTGTGGCAATCAAACCCTGCAGGACTGCCGAAGCAAAGCCTGCTCTGGATCTGGAATATAAGGGGAGATTGTAGTGTTTTGAGAATGTACGCACGGAGCTCCATGTAGCAGTTGTAGGCACCCCTCTTAAAAATGCTGTAGAGGTGGCTGTAGCTCTGGTGGAATGTGGTCTGACATAGGCTGGAACAGTCTTTCCATGAAAGGAATAACAGAATCTGATGCAATGTCCAATCCATTTAGAAAAAGTCTGTTTTGAAATTGCTTTTCCTTGGACTGCAGGGGCGTAAGCCACAAAAAGCTGTTCAGACTTCCTACTGTCCTTGGTTCTGTCCAGGTAGTATCGAAGTTGTCTATGAATGTCCAAGGTATGTAACAGCCTTTCCCCCTTATTCTCAGGATTGGGGAAAAAGGCAGGCAGATGAATGGCTTGATTTAGAGAAACCCTAGATACCACCTTTGGCATAAATGTAGGGCTGGGTCCTTAATGAAACCCTGTCTCTGTGGAAAATAAAGGGTGGTATTGCCATTAGGGCCTGTAGTTCCGAAACCCTTCTTGCTGAGGTAATTGCCAACAGGAAAGCTGTTTTCCATGAGAGAAATTGCAAGTCAACTGAAGCTGCTGGCTCAAAAGGAGGTAGAGTCAGTTTTTCTAGGACAAAGTTGAGGTCCCAGGCTGGCACTGGGGCCTTTCTTGGTGGCTTAATGTTCTTGATTCCCCTGAGGAATTGTCTTAGTAAGGGGTGAGAAAAAACAGGAGGATCAGTGTTGTATCTAGCTGAAATGGCAGATGCATGTATTTTTATTGATGAATAAGAGAGGCCACTCTAACATATCTGCCAAATATTCCAAGATAAGTGGGATGTTCAGTAATGATGCATCATGCCCTTTGCTGGTATTCCAATTGCTGAATCTTTTCCACTTGGCTAAGTACACCTTTCTGGTGGACGGTCTTCGAGCCTCTGTTAGTATCCGCTGAACTTCCTTAGAGAGAGGTAAGTTGAATTCATTTATGGGATCTCTCAGGCTGTTAGCTGCAGAGTCTGAAGGTTTGGATGCAGTGTTCCGAAATTGTGCTGAGTCAAAAGTAGAGGCCACTGAGGGAGGGCCCACCTCCTGGTGTGACATATGCTCCATAGTAGTGGGTACCAGTGTTGTCTTGGCCAATCCGGAGCTATTATGATTCCCTTGGGCTTCCCTGCTTTGATCTTTAGTAATACTGAGGTCATCAGTGGCAGAGGTGGGAATGCATAGATTGCTAGGGAGCTCCAGTTGAATGAAAGAGCATCTATTTTCCAAGCCTTTGGATGGTATGTCCTTGTGCAAAATTTTGGTAGTAGATGATTGAGGTGAGAGGCAAATAGGTCCACTTCTGGCTTGCCCCATGTCGAAGTGAGTTGTGTGAAAGCCTTCGGATGCAACCTCCACTCGTGTGGATCTGTGAAATTCCTGCTTAGGCTGTCCGCCAACACATTGTCTTTTCCTGGAACAAACTGTGATTGTAACTGGATGTTTAGACTCAGTGATTTCTCCCAAAGCTGCATTGTCAGTCTGCAAAGGGGATAAGAGTGAGTGCCCCCCTGCTTGTTTATGTACCACATCACAGTGGTGTTGTCTGTCCGTATCATTAAGTGACCTTGCTGGAGTTGGTTTTGAAAAGCCTCGATAGCATGCATTACTGCCAGCATTTCCTTTTGATTTATATGCAGATGTGTTTCCTTTGGAGACCATTGTCCTTGTATACATCTGCCTTCCATGTGCGCCCACCATCCGAGGTCTGAGGCGTCTGTAGTCATGGTCTGTGTTATCTGTGGTTTTTTGAATGACAAACCTGTGTTTTCCTTGCTCACCGAAGCCCACCATAAGAATTCCTTTTGTAAGCATGGAATGAGTGGTATGATTGTCTCCAAGTTGTTGCTGTGCTGAGACCAAACGCTTTTTATGTACCATTGAAGCTTTCTCATGTGTAGTTTTGCTAATGGAACAAGTAGAATGCAGGATGCCATGTAACCCAGGGCCTGTAGGAATCTCCTTGCAGTCATCTGGGTGAGTTTTGCTAGATTTTTGAAGTATTGAGTTAACTTCTCTTGCTTGTCTTCTGCCAGGTAAGCCATTTGAGAGGCTGCGTCTAGTTTGGCTCCTAAGAAGATTATTTGCTGGGATGGCTGCAGTCTTGACTTTTGGAAGTTGACTGTGTATCCCAGAGCTTGAAGTAATCGTATGACATATTCCAGATTTTTTTGTCAACATCAGTTTGTCGTCCGCTTGTATGAGGCAGTCGTCCAGGTACGGGTAAATTTGTATACCCTGGAGCCTGCAATGAGCAATTACTGAAGCCAGGCATTTTGTAAACACTCTGGGTGCAGTAGATAAGCCAAATGGCAATGCTGAGAATTGATAATGCTCTGGCCCTGCAAGAAATCTGAGGTATCTTCTGCCTCTGTGTCTGATAGGGACATGCAGGTATGCCTCCTTGAGGTCCAGAGTAATCAGCCACGACTCCTTGCCCAGCATGGGAAGGAGTTGCTGCAGAGTCAGCATTTTGAACTTTGGTACTATTAGAAAGGTGTTTAATGCGGACAAGTCCAGTATTGGCCTCCATTGAGTTTCTTTCCTTGGAACAAGAAACAGTCGAGTAAAATCCCTGTTCTTGTTGTGGAACTCTTTCTATTGCTTTCATTTGAGCTAGCAGAGAGATTTGCTTGATAGCCTCTGTCCTTTGATGTTGTGGTAGATTTGGCATGCCTTGTTTTCTTGGTAGGGTATGAAAATGAAACCTGTACCCTCGGTCTATAATGTCCAAAATCCATTTGTCCTTTGTCAGTCTGTGCCAGTTTTCTGCAAACAGAGATAATTTTCCACCCAAGGGAGCTTCTAGTTGTTCCCTGGTAGGCGGTAGTAGAGGAAATTCATTGAGATTGTGGTTGTTGGGCAGGAGAAACCCCTGCGTCACTTCTTTGGTTTCCTGGCTGCCATTGACGTCCCCTGTAAGGGACTCTGTATTGGCCTCTTCCTCGGCCACGTCTGTTCTTACCCCTTTGAAACTTTTCTGGATTAGGAAAAGACCAATTTTTTGAAGGCCAGTTCCTACTGAATCTGGGGGTTGAACCTGGAGGAAATCCTTTACAGTTTGAACTGATTTTGCTTTTTCTTCAATGGTCTTTAGCACATCCTTAGCATTTGCACCAAAAAGCTTGTTCTTTTCCAAAGGTGCATCCAGAAGCTTTGCTTTTACATGATCTGGTAGAGGTTGATCTTTTAACCAAGCGTGTCTTCGCATCACTGCCCCTGTCATAGCTGCCCTGCATGAAGCTTCCAGTGCATCATATCCACACTGCAGGAAGTGATTGCTTACTTGCTGAGTGTTATGTACAGCTTCCTGCAAAGTCTTCCTGTCTAAAGGATCAGGAGAAGCTAGTGTTTTTTGTAAATCTTCTAAGAGATGGTCCTGATATTGGAACATATGAAAAAGGCAATTTAAAGCTCTCATAGATAAGGTAGTGGAAGTGTAAACCTTTTTACCCCATCTCTCTAAAGACCTTGCCTCCCTGTTGGAGGGCAAAGGATTTTTAGAGGTGGAGGCTGAAACTCCTTTAGGCCCCTGTGAAATAGTTTCCAAATCCACAGTATGGGCCCTGAATAAATGGGAATGAGTTTCTGGGACCCTGTAATACCTGTCTGGCTTGGCTGGTGCAGGAGGGAGAGTATCAGGGGTAGCACTAGAATCAGCATACAAATCATCCAGAACATCAAGTACAGGAGGAATAGCTAAGGGCCTGTGCTGAGGATTCTTAAGGAAAGTCCTAAGGCGTTTCCTGGAATCAGAATATTCTTGGCCCTGCCACTTGAAATGTTCCCTCATGGTGTGCAGAACTTCCCCAAAGGAAATATCCTCAGGAGGGGAGGCCGAAGGGATGGAATCTTCTGCATCGGAGTCCTCATAGGTCTGGAAGAGCTCTTCTTGGCTATCAGAGTGGACAGAGCCCTCAGAGTCTTCATCTGAAGGAGTAGGGTCAGAGGGTTCAACCCGGGGCCTTTTATCAGGAGGAGGCTGGGATGCTCTCTCTGGATGGGTCTGTGAACCTCTAATCATGGAAATTAAATCAGCAGCCATGGACATAATTTGTGTCTCTGGAGTCGGCTGAGGTAAGGATCTTGAAGTAATATGCTTTGTTTTGCTGGCTGCCTTAGCCCTAGTGTAGGCCTTAACAGACATGGCCATAGGAGGCCTGGCAGCTCCACGTGCAGGAGTGACCTTGTCTACAGCAATGGTCTCGGGCATCTCCTCTGTTTCGGTATCCGGAGGAAAATCTATAACTGGCGTCGGAGTAATGTCTGGAATCGGAGTCGTCGGTACTGCTGTGTCTTCGGTTCGGAGCGGTGCAGAGACAGTCTAAGAGGGAACCGGAGCACTCGCGCTAGGTTTTGGCGTGGAGTCGGTAGTAGACGCGGGCAGAGTATGTCGGTCCTGGTCTTTTCACTTTTTGGGCGTTTGTGATGTCGGAGGATCCGACGGCATGGTATAAGCAAATTTATCGCCGAAAAAGTCTTCAGCGAACTCCGCCTGGCGCCTGAGAGTGCGCTTATTGAAGCGAGCACAGGCTACGCAGGCCGAGACGTCGTGGTCTGGGCCCAGGCAAGGGAGGCAGTAAGAGTGGAAATCCTTATGAGGTATTTGTTTACCACAAAAAAGACAATTGTTAACTTTTTCAGTAATTTCTGACATCGGCTGAGGCAAGAAAAGGTCCCCAACGGGGTACTTAGCTTTTTTGATGACTTCGGTATCGTAGAATACAGGAGCTGACCGACCGGCACTTGCGAACTGCTTCTGCTTCGGGCACCGCGCGGCAAGAAAGACTGAAGAAAATGGCGTCGGCTGATGCTTATATACTCCAGCCGCCCTGACGTCGGAGAGAAATGCGACATCAGCCGACGTCGGACCCAGACTTTGGAATCCGGCCGACCGAGGGCTGCCTGAGGCAGGACAACCCACATGTTATGACTGCAGTTGCATTCTTGAAGGACATCGAAGTGTGGGGAGGAGACAAGTAGTGTCAAATGTAGTTTTAGCTGCTTCAGTAAGAAACTTTTTGGCTCTGTAAAGCCTCTAGTTTTTGATGAGTTTTTTTTATGCAATTTTGTATTTGTAGGTGGAATGTTAGATTACCATCCACTATCACTCCTAATAATTTGCTAACATAAGTGACTTCAGTGGTTGTATTATCAAGACAGAGGACTTTAAATTTTGTTTTTCATATGAGAGGGATTTGGGGGGGGAGGGGTAGTTTAGTCTTTTCTGGGTTGAGTATAAGTTGTGAGCTACCAAGCCATGTTTCAGTGGTGGTTAAAGCTTGACAATAACTCCCAGTTTGTACGCATCTGCAATGAGCAAACATTCCATCAGTAAGAAAGGTGTGTGTGAGAGTGTGTGTGTGAGAGTGTGTGTGTGTGAGAGAGAGTGTGTGTGTGTGAGAGAGTGTGTGTGTGTGTGAGAGAGAGAGTGTGTGTGTGAGAGAGAGTGTGTGTGAGAGAGAGAGAGTGTGTGTGAGAGAGAGTGTGTGTGTGTGAGAGAGTGTGTGTGTGAGAGTGTGTGTGTGTGAGAGTGTGTGTGAGAGAGTGTGTGTGAGAGAGTGTGTGTGAGAGAGTGTGTGTGAGAGAGTGTGTGTGTGAGAGAGTGTGTGTGAGAGAGTGTGTGTGAGAGAGTGTGTGTGTGAGAGAGTGTGTGTGAGAGAGTGTGTGTGTGTGAGAGAGTGTGTGTGTGAGAGAGTGTGTGTGAGAGAGTGTGTGTGCGTGTGTGTGTGTGATGCCCTAATTAGGGATAGCAGATTAATTTGCTCAGGCTCAAATCCTGTACCTTGGTTACAAGAGACAAGAGCCTGAATCCTCTACACCAACTACCAGAATACTCAAAAAATATGATTATCAATGCATTTTCAAAGAATTGTGAGCTTCAAGGGAAGGTTACTGTTGCTCGTGTGAAATCTGTTTTCAATGTGCAACTGTTTTGTTTAGCAAATGGTCATCACTGATTGTGCTGCACAACTTGAAAGCAGTGTTAGTAGCACAACAGGGTGTATGTTTGCTTTTGATGCAGATGGCTGTGGGTTCTACTCCTACAACTTGTATATGGATTGCTAATACTTTGTTGAACTTTAAAGGGTGGGGGTACTACAGCCCTGACTCCTGAGTGTGTCCTTCTTTGGATCAAATGCCTTGTAACTATAAACCCACTGTTTGGTTTGCTATCTATTCCCTACTGCAATGTTACCAGCAATGTATTCTTCAAGGACAGCAGGCACTGAAACTGTTAATGAAACAATGAAATATAGTTTGTTTGCAGCAACCTCTTCATTAGTTATAGATCTATTTAATGTGGAATTATTCAGATTACTTTTACTTCTGCAGAAATTGTGCTTATTAACTGATACAGAGTAACCTTTTATGGCAGAAATGTTCTAAAAATAGCAGTGTTATCCTTATTGGTGCATATGTTTTGTTTCATTGATTATTACAATCAAGATTGTGCATCAAAGAACACATGTTTATGCACTGTCCTACAAATGTGTGCAAGGGGCCAATAGTTTAAATCAGCCCAAAGGTAAACTTTTTTCTCCAATGGCCAGATGCATTTTCTTTGATTGCATGTTTCAATGTCATTTCAATTAATGTAAGATTCAATGGTAGAGAAGTTTATCGTTCATGCTAAGTCTGTTTTCATTGTGAGCCAGTATTGTTTTGTTCAGTAAATGTCTATCTGTGTTTGTGTTATAAAATTTGAAATGAATGTTTTAAAGCTCTCGAATCATTTTAGAAGTGAAGAAAATAGTATGTGCACTGGGAGGTTTGAACAGCGTTTATGGTAAATGAGGAAAAGCAGCCAAGTAACTAACACTGAAATGGCTGTACTGTAGTCTAAAGGGATTGCTGTGTGTAAAGGAGGGGCCCAATCCATTACCCTGCTTAGAGTCCCATTTGACCATGATCCGGCTCTGGCCATCAGACCTGAGTTGATGGATTTTGCTTGTGCACCAGTTAGCATTCCAGCATGTAACTTACGGATTTACATTTAGTTTGATTAGTTTGTCTATATGTGTGAGTGTGGGATAGTATCACAGGCCTTGACCAGATCAATGTTTGCTCTTTGTAGGGTTTTGTTCTCATCTAAAGCCTTAGTGACATTTTTAAAGAAGCCGACTAAGTTAAGCAGACAAATCTACCTTTCACAAATCCAAACTGATTTGGATCATGAGATTGCAGATTGCCAATATATTTATTTTTGAGGCCTATAGTGACATGTTTCACTGACTTGCAGGCTAGTCTAGAAAGAATTATTAATGTATAGTTGCTAGAATTAATTGTGGAGCCACCTCAATGAAGGAGGACAACTAAGGCTGTTGTCTAAATGTCTTGCATGAAGTCACTTGAGAGGCTAAGGATGAACAGATTTAGGACTATATCTGAAAAAAAGTGGTTTATGCTGGCAAGGAAATACCCAAGCATTGTTGACTACACAGAACTAGTGCTTTTACCTCTGACAGCTGGGAGATCATCACTGGAGGAGAGTGGAAGATGTGCAATACAACAGTGTACCACATACGTAAAGACAACACACTTCACTGTCTGTATTTCAAGAAAGACATCCTCAAAGTGCTCAAGCTAATTAACTTAGTTTTTCTGCATGTGTTATAAACATGGCTAATAAATTTAAAATGCATTCCAATTCAGGTTTCTGCCTTAATACTGGCAAGCAGAGCAAAGATTTCAGGTAGCAAGTGATGCAGAATAGCAATGTACTATGTATATATACATAGTTTTTTTTATGGCAACACTGAACACAAGTCTACATATGACAACTTTAATCAAGCTTACAGCATGGAAACTTTGAAACTAATCACTTTCAAACTGTGACTATACAGACTGACTACATTGTAACAGCTGGTTTCACTATCAAAATGGAACACTAAGTGTTCAGCCTTAGCTTAGCAACTAAAAGAAAGATACAGTAGCAGACTGCAGCAGACCAAATTTAACTACTTATATTCACAATTATTTCCAACCTCCATTATGATGAACAATTTCATAACTCAACTTGGCAAATGGAGATGAATAAAACAACGCTATTATACATCTATAAAAAGAAATAGCTCTTTTGGCTCACTGCCTTCATCTATTTGTTATGTATGCTTAGACCAAAGCTAATAAGTGATAACATTATTCATAACATGTTGGTTCAGAACATCTCAAATCATTAGAGCTGAATGGTTGCATTCTTGTTTTCTGGTACTTATCTGCTACTGAAAGATGGTGACCATGCAATTGCCTGCATATACTTGTTAGATTATCTGTTGAAGCAGTTATGCTGCATCCTGATCTGAATCCAAACTGTTAATCTCCCACCTTACTTTCTACTACTCTGTGTATTCATTTATCAATCACCCTCTCCAGAACTTTCATGCAGTATGACAGGAGTTCGATAGCTCTGTAATGAACACATTTGTGAATGCACCCTTTGCGCTTGAACACTGGCATGAATATGCTTATTCACCAATCACCTGAGATGCACCTTTCTCTCCGCATTGCTATGAATACCATCCAAAGCCAATTCTCTTCCATCTCACCCGGTATCTTTATCATATCAGCTGTGACCTAATCTGAGCCTGTTGCTTCCTCCCTGACTTCATTTTCCTTAGAGCTGTTCTTACTTCTTCTATGGTGGGCTCCAGCTCTTCTCTCATAGGTTCATAGATAGGTACTAGGGTATTGGCCCAAGGGTCTAAGTAAGCATAGCCAACAAAGTTCCCTGACTTATGCCATCCAAGAAAGTTAATTTCCTGTGCCCCTGTTGAGCAAAGCCACAGAAGTGATCCCCGGGGTGTATTTCCTATTTCCCATCCACTCATCAAGATTTTTCTTTAAGAGTGCTAATGAGGAACTTTGCTTGACATAGATAGGTAGCTTGTTCCAGAGTACAGGAAGTCTCTGGGACAGGAATCTATCCCTCCAGCATGTCCTGTTTATTGTGGTGACAAGGTTTAGGTCCCTAGACCGTGTAGCTCGGAGGGATTGGGATTTCTTTAGGTGTAGCATGTCCAACAGCTCTGGGTTTGACATAGCTTTATATGTTAGGCAGAGATCTCCTCGGAGTAGGCAATATGCTACAGAGTAAAGCTGGAGTTTTTTGAGAGGGTCAGTGTAGGGCATCTGTTTGAGGCCAGTAATCCTCTTTGTGAGGTACTTCTGTGGCCTTTCCCACTGCTGATGTCTTGTGAGGTACAGTACAAAAGGGGCATTGTACACTATAATGGGTCTAATGAGTGCCAAGTAGAGGGGAACAATGACCTCTTTTTTTCTTGACGAGGACCCTTTTGCGATGAGGTGTGCCACATAGTCACATTGCCAGAGTAGTCAGGAAATCCTATCAAAGGAGAGACTACTGTCCACCTGGGTCCCAAGGTCTCTTATCACACATTCGGTGTTAAGTAGACTGCTGCCTATGCGGTAGTTCATGGGTACAGAGTTTTTACCAAAGGGGATGACATTGCACTTCCTGGCATTAAGCTTGAGGCCATGGCTCTGACACCAGGCATCTGTCTCAGCGAGGCCCTTCTGAAGGATGTCCACATCATTTGGGGAATTGACTATGGCTCCTAGTTTGCAGTCATCTGTGAACTTTGTTAGCCAGAGACCTTCTGTGTTAGCCTGTACTTCAGAGAAGTAGATACCAAACAGGAGAGGTCCCAATACTGAACCCTGTGGTACTCCACTTGTCACTGGTTTGAGATCAGATTTGGAGTCTGCGACTTTTACAGTGTGGGTTCTGGCAGTGAGCCAGTTGGCAACCCATCTTGTGAGACTGGGATTTATACTTAGTTTAGTGAGTTTCACTATATTTCCAGAATGAGGGATGATGTTGAAAGCCTTGGCAAAGTCAAGATAGGCTGTATGAACCACCTTACCCTCATCTACGGCTTTGGTGACTGCCTCAAAGAAATCGATCAGGTTCAGGAGGCATGATCTGCCTTTCACAAACCTGAACTGGGTGGGATCCAGAGTTTGGAGGTTACCAATGTCTTTGTTTATGAGTTCCAGGATGATGCGTTCCATGGCCTTGCAGACCAGGCTCGTCACGCTAATAGGGCAATAGTTCCCGGGATCAGTGGTGGCTCCCCTTTGTGGAGTGGGATAACTGTTGCTGCGCACCATTCAGTGGGCACAAAGCCTTATGCGAGGCTATTATTGAACATGGTGCTTAGGTGGGGAGCCAGTTCGTTCTGAAGTTCATGTAAAACGCAGCCTGGGATGTTGTCCGGTCCCATGGATGCTGTGTTTTTGGCTTTAGAGAGTGCAGCTTTTACCTGCGTAGTTGTGACTACAGGGACTCTGCATTCTTCCTGTATAGATATGGGCCCTTTAGGGGGTGAGGGGGAGTAAAGTTAGCACTGAACCTGCCAGGATGCTGGCAATATCAGTTGGTTCAGTAATTTTCCTGCCATTGTGCTGTAACTCAGAGCAGATCAGGGTGTTGCCATAGAGATTCTTGACATGGCTATAGAATGTTTTGTGGTTGTTCTTAGAATTAATGGCAACTTTGTTTTCATAACTAGCTTTGGAGGAACTTATAAGGGATCTCAGCTTCTTACTGAGGCCGACCAGGGAGCTCCTCCACTCATGGGATTTTACTCTCTTTTGCAACAATTTCTTCCTTCTGCTGTACAGTTTGTTTATGGCAGGGGACAGTCAGATTGGCTTCCTTTTTTTGGAGGATAGCATCTTGGTTCTGTTTGGGATAGCACGATCTATGCACTCATGTAAGTGCTTATAGAGTGCATTTGTGTAGGATTCAGCAGTTGTAACTGTATTGTCCATCTGCCTGGGTGTCATGAAGTTCACCACTTCTGTCTCAAGAAGCATGAAGTTGGCTTTGGAGAAATTTTTTTACCATGATTTCCCTTAATGCGGGGGTGGGGTGGGCAGGATGTATATATCAAGGGTGATGAGCTTACGGTCAGAATGGACCAACGAAGAGTTGACTTCAAGTGTGGAACACCGGTCACTCACTTTGGTAATGACTAGGTCTAGGATATTGTTGCCCCTGGTGGGGGTGTGGATAAGTTGATCCAGGGCACTGGAGTTTATGAATTTCAGAAAGCGTTGAGCTAAGGAGTTGGTACACTAGTAGTTATATCCCAGTTAATGGTGAGGTAGTTGAAGTCACCCATTATTAGGGTGTTTGGTTGAACCCTAATATTTTCCAGTACATCAAGAAAAGAGGAGTGGGAATCCTGGGACATGGTGGGGGATTTGTAGCAAGCTACAATTTGTATTGCAGTTTTGCCCAGAGTTAGTTGCACTTAGATAACCTCGGATGCATTATGCTGAGCAAGTAGCCTGGAGGTGTGGATATCCTTAATGAATACGGACACACCTCCACCTTTGGTGTTTCAGTCCAGGTTACATGGCCAAAAAGTGTGGTATGAGTTATAGCCTGGCAGTGCAAGGGTGCTCTCTGGAGGCTTGAACCAAGTCTCACTAACTGTACAGATATCGATTGTTATCCATTTTAAGGAGTGCCTCGAGTGAGTGCATTTTGAGATTTAGACTTGTAGCATTGAGTAGCATCACCCTCAGTTTTTGCTTGCCTGTTCCTGTTATGGTGGTGAATTTGTCATTTGAAGCTTGCCTAAAAAAGGCACTAGAGAGGCGGCAAGAGCCTTAGCCAGTATCCGGAATCCCAGGGGCAACAGGTGCAGGCCATCTCTGGCAAAGCATCATGGTCTGTCAACCATGTCATCCTAAGCAGATAGATACTGGATCCCCTTAGAATGACACCAGATACTTAGCCAATTGTTGAAGTCAATCATTTTGTCCTTGTACTGCGGTATCATTCTGGGTGACTACAGAATGCTACTCCAGGCTAGGGTCATATCTGCCTGGGCTACAAGATTGGAGAGCTCTTCCATGTCCCTTTCCATGTAGTCCAGGGAGGTATGTCTCAGGTCATTCACACCAACACGGACAATGACAGAGCCATATTTGTACTTGTTGGAGTGGCCTGAATGTGTGGGTTGTGGCGGATCCTGGCACCCCACAGGCAGCTGACAGTAACTTTCTCCTTGTTTAGCCTGGTGAGTGGGACATCAGTGTGCCTGACTATAGAATCACCTATGACTAGTGTGTTGGGTACCTTGTTTTGACTTATTGGCTATGGTTGAGTGGCACATTGAGTCTGTGGGCTATGTGTAATTCAGGATGTGTTGGGGGATGGAGGTTGCTTGTGTTTCTTCTTTGGGGGTCTCTGATGCTTAGACAGATTATTGAGAGCCTCCGCAAATGTTTTTGTGTTACTATGTGTGGATTATGGTGGTGTAGATTTAGTGAGACTATGAGTGTGGTGTGGTGCAAATGCTTACCTTCTCCTCTTGACTGTCAAGTTCAGTCTTGGTTGGAGAGAGCTTTACCTCCAGTTTGGCTAGATAAGTGCATCTCTCACAGGTTGTAGTGTTGGATGGTAGGAGGAGAGGGTTGTCTGTGTACATGAGGCAATTTCTACATTGCCTCAAGATGCCCAGATTCATCAGATAGACAGGAGAGAACACTGGGAGCTGACCCTTGGACATGCCTGAATAAAAAAATATTTTCCTCTAGATAAGTGAGGAAAGTCAGTACAAGAGCTGTTTTTCTCTAAGCAAGTGAGGAAAAGTAAGTACAAAAACTGTTTTCCTCTAGGTAATGAGGAAGGTTGAGTGCTATAGTAATTAGTAGCTTATTTAGTGCTTACAAGTTCTGAACAAGTGCTGAGCATGAATAAGCAAATTTAAGAGAGAAAACTAAGAATCTGCATCTGCACTAGACGAGTTACAGAACAGAAACAAATGCAAATGCAGGCTTTCAAATCAGAAAGTTGAGAGAGATGGAAAAGACTGCCCAAATGGCCAATAACTACAATTTCTGGGCCAGAACCACTCATGTGGTAGACAGGTTACCTAGTGCTTACCACTACCACTGATAAGCTAGAAGGCTTCCCTCCAACACAGAAAGGCTTGGGGGGCTCAGAAGCTTACATACAGTCCTGGATACAGCAAATCTGTATCTGGACTACACTAGTTACAGGAAAGGTAGGAAACAGGCTTACACTTTTTTTTTTTTTTTTTACACAGAAAAGTAACTAAAACAGCAGTAAAAACATATCACATGCAGTGCAAGATAGCACACTTGAGTATATAGCAATATTAGACCAAACACAGTTTAAAAAAATGCAATTAAATTAAAAAGAACTAAAAGCAAGTGCAGAAGGAGTCTATTAGGTAGAATGTGGTAAAGAGATGGGACTGGGGGAGTGTCAGATCAAATCTACAGTGGGGCGGGCAACTGCAAAAGCCACCAAATTTAAACTACAAGCCAGAAACAGGAAGGGTGGGTGGGGAAAACACTTTCAGCAGAGATCTGAAAAACTATAAGCAACAATTAACAGTACAAACTAAAACCAAAAAAAAATACACTTAGCTCTGTACATTTCCAAACAGATTGAAAAGCAGTCTCTCAAAACACAGGTTCCAGCAATGAAGAAAAAAAAAAAAAGTCCTCTGGACTGGTGAGCAGGTTGTTGCTGGCATCCCTTGTAAAGGGTGTCTGACTATCTTCTTTATCTTTCTTTCTTTGCCTTGCAACCGGATATAGTTTCTTTGTGCCATTACTGAGTCACTTTCCAGAAGTTGGTACAGTGCCTCTGATGCCCTATTCTTTGCTTTTGCAACTTCTTTCTTAGCTTCTTTGTTAGCCAACCAGTAGCCCTTCCTAGCCTGGTCAGTCTTTTCTCTCCCCCATTTCTTTCTGCACTCCTCCTTTCTTTTGATGATTTCCTGGACTTCTGCATTTCACCACCAGCTTTCCTTATGTACCTTATTTCCATACCTGGCTTGGCCACATATCTTTTCCGTTGTCCTAACACATGCTGTTTTTAGGCACTGCCATTCTTCTTCAAGTCCACCTATTTCCTCCTCTTCTTGAGGTGCTAGAGCCCTGAGATATTCCTTGAACTGTTGTACTTTCTCTCCAGTCAACTTCCAGGTCTTCAGCCTTGTCTCTCTTGACCTTAGGGACTTCTCTGACCACTGTTTGCAGCCGATTGTAGCAACTAGTGGTTTATGCTGTGGGCTAATTGTTTCACTGAGGATGACATTGCAATCATGGATTCTGCCCCAGTGCCTTTTCCTTACTAGGAGGAAGTCTACCCGAGTTGCATGTTGACTACTCTAGTATGTGTTCTTGTGACTGTCTCTCTTTCTGAACAATGTGTTGGTTACTATCAAGTCATTTTTCAGACATAAGTCTAGAATGGCTTCTCCTTCTTTATTCCTGCTGCCCCACCCATGTGGATCCAGGTAGTCCTCATATCCTGCTCTGTCTGCCCCAAAATGTGCATTCAAGTCACCCATTATCAACATCAATTCATGTTGTCCTGCGTTATCTAGTAGGCCCTGCAACTGCTGTCTGAATGCACTCTTTTCCTTACTATCACAACCCTGCTATGGGGCATAGGCTGAGATTATGAATACTGCCCTACCATTACACTGGAGTCTGACTGCCATGAGTCTGTCATTAATTCTGATGGTATCCCTTACTGCCTTCTGAAGCCCCTCTCTCACCACAATTCCTACACTATTTGTAGCCTGCCCTCCACCCGAGTAGTAGACCCTGGATCCCAAGCCAAGTGGCTTACACACACACACACATATATATATCTATATATATATATATATCTATATATCTATCTATATATATATATATATCTATATATCTATCTATATATATATATCTATATATATATAGATCTATATATATATCTATATATATATATATCTATATATATAGATCTATATATATATCTATATATATATATATCTATATATATCTATATATATGTATCTATATATATATATATAGATGTATATATATATCTATATATATCTATATATATATATATATATATATATATATATATATATATATATATATATATATATATATATATATATATATATATATATATATATATATCTATCTATATATATATATATATATATATATATATATATATATAATATATAGAGTTGCCCTTCTTTTAGTCCAAATGCTAATTTGTCAACATCTGTTGTGTAATTGACTGCATCTGGTTGATTATATGCAATTGGTCAACAGGTGTGTGTGAAATCAACAATCTCCAGGTAGGAAATTGCCAAATGCCAGACTGCTTCATATTTTTTTGATCATGAAGGCAAAGTTATTTCTATTTTACCACACTCAAGATTTTTGAAAGTGTGGTTGAAGGAAAATAGTCTCGGACATTAAAAGCAATGCTCCCAATTTTGCAGTCATTAGCATATTTTTTCATTGTTGCCAACAGCGTTGACATCTAAGAAAAGGATGTGAAAAGACTAGCCCAAGAACTGAATCTTGCAGAATGAGAAGTTATGTACCTACCATAACGTTCCATGTTAGTTGTCTTCTCTCGCCTTCTTTCTTGCTTGATGGGTTCGGAGCCGATCCTCGGCTCCGACTCGGCACTTGCTAAGCTCAAGAGTCACTTTTACCAGCTCGAGGCAGCCCCATATCCCATGATGCAAGGTGGTAAGTACCCAGATCTCGTTTGGTACCTATAGGCAATAACACCTAGCATAAAAACCTTCCCAGAAGGAAAGAAAGGCAAAAGGCCTAAAGGATGGGCTATAAAAATGACCAGAACTAGCTGGTCTTAAGAAGTAATCTTCCAGATAGGGAGAAAAAGGTCTGTCCAGGCCTGGGGGCAGGAGGGAGGGTCGCAAGAAAGAAGGCGAGAGAAGACAACTAACATGGAACGTTATGGTAGGTACATAACTTCTCAATATTAAGTTGTCAATCTCGCCTTCATTCTTGCTTGATGGGACCGCGTCCCTAACACCTCTATCCTGGGTGGCTCAATGGAACAGACTCTTGAGAACTGTAGAGCCAAAACTGGCTCTATCCCTGGAGGCCAAATGCAATTTGTAATGAGAAACAAAGGTATGAGGAGTGGCCCAAGTGGCTGCTGCACAAATAGTCTCTAAGGGGAGTCTAGCCTGAAAAGCTGTGGAAGTGGCTAAACTTCTGGTGGAATGCGCTTTTGGTTTTGAGCACAGCTGTTTGCCCCTGAGCTGATAGATTTTGGAGATGGTGGAAGAAAGCCATCTAGATAAGGTCACTTTGGACACAGAAAGGCCTTTCTTATTTTCAGCATAAGAAATAAAGAGCTGATCTGATTTCCTGAATTGTTTTGTTCTGTCCAAATAATATCCGAGTTGGCGGTGAACATCAAGATAATGTAATTTTTGTTCCGATCTGTTGGAGTAATTAGGGAAAAATACAGGGAGATCAATAGATTGGTTCAAATTAGCTTTCGAGGCCACCTTAGGCAAAAAGCATGGATTAGTTCTCAAGGATACCCTGTCCTTGTGGAAGACCAAGTAAGGGGGACGAACAGAGAGAGCATGAAGTTCTGACACTCTCCTAGCCGAGGTAATAGCAACAAGGAAGAGTGTTTTCCATGAAAGAAACTTCAGGGAATATGAAACAGCTGGCTCGAAGGGAGGAAGAATTAAGGATGTCAGCACTAGATTTAGGTCCCATAGAGGAGGAGGACTCCTGATAGGAGGTTTAAGGAGAAAAATTCCTTTTAGAAAAGCTTTACAGAGCCTGTGGGACATAATGTTGTGATCTGCAAACCCGACATGAAAGTTCGAGATAGCAGCCAACTGAACTTTGATCGTGGAAGATGAAGAGCCCGAGTGAAAGATTTCCGCTAAGAAATCCAAAACTGCATGAACAGGGGCAGTAAAGGGATCTATATTTTTTGATTTTGCCCAACAAGAGAAGCGTTTCCACTTGCTGGTATAAATCCTTCTGGTAGAGGATTTAAGGGAAGCCGCTATGATATCCCTAACCGGGTTAGAGATCATAGGAAGCCTGGCTAAGGAAGGAAGTGGAGCAACCAAGCTGCGAGGTTGAGAGAAGGAATAGACTGATGCAGGTGACCCAATTGGTGGATCAGAAGGTCTGGCACTGGGTCCAGATGCCACGGCTGCACCAATAGGTGACGATGGAGGAACGGAAACCAAATTTGTCGAGGCCAATAGGGAGCAATGAGAATCATTTTGGCTCTCAAAACGGTGGCTTTCTGGAGTACTTGAGGAATCAACGGAAAGGGAGGAAAGGCATAAAGAAGTCCCTGGGGCCAATCCTGGGTAAGAGCGTCTCTGGGGGGATGGCCTGGTAGTGGGAAGAGAGAAAAGAAGTCTGGGTATTTGCTGTTTTGGGCAGTAGCAAAAAGATCGCAACATGGGCGGCCCCATTCTAGAAAAATCTCCTCCACTATAGATTGTTTGAGAGACCACTCGTGAGGCATGAGAATAGCTCTGCTCAATCTGTCCAATAAAATGTTGGTTTTCCCAGGGATATGCGTTGCTACCAGAAACCGATGAGAGGAGATCGCCCATTGCCAAAGTCTGAGAGCTTCTCGACACAAGGGGTAGGACTTGGTTCCGCCCTGTTTGTTGATATACCATACTACAGACATGTTGTCTGTGTGAACTGCAATTGTTCCCAAGGGAAGAAAGTCGTTGAGGGCTTGCAACGTTAAAAGCACTGTTCTCATCTCTAGGACATTTATGTGCAGGTGGTATTCGAACAGTTGCCACGTCCCATGAACCATCCTGCCCTGATAATGACCCCCCCACCCGATCAGGGAGGCGTCCGTAGCGACTGTGGCTACCGGGGCCGGGGATACAAAGGGTCTGCCCTGATGAATCTGGGGAGAAGAAATCCACCAGGACAGGTGGTTTTTGCAAAGTTTTGTCACTAGGATTTGGTGACGCATGGGAAGTTGTTGGTAAGACCACTGGGTGAACAACATCCATTGAAGAAGACGCATGTGGAAGCGGGCCAAGGGAAGAAGGGTAATGGCCGCTGCCATGAGGCCCAACACTTTCAGGACCATTCTGGCTTGCACCTTTTTGCTGGCAAGGATGATCCGCACGTGACTTTGGATATCTGAGATTCTTTGGTCTGTGAGGGTTGCTGACATCCGAACAGTGTTTAAATTTGCGCCTATGAAAGTAATAGACTGGCAGGGCAATAAGGAGGATTTTTCGTAGTTGATCGAAATTCCTAACTGAGTGCAGAGATTCAGGGTGTAATCCCTGGCTTGGAGAAGTTGATGCCTGGTGGTGGCTGAAAGGAGCCAGTCGTCGAGATACGGAAACACCTGGAATCCTTGACGTCTCAGGTGAGCCGTGACCACTGCCATACATTTGGTGAACACTCTGGGGGCTGTAGTGAGACCAAAGGGCAGGGCTCTGAATTGATAATGACTGGACCCCAGCCGAAAGCGGAGAAACCTTCTGGAGCATCTGTGAATTTTTATGTGATAGTACGCATCCTGAAGGTCTATTGAGCACATCCAGTTGTCTTTGTCCAGGAAGGGCAAAATTGATTGAAGTGTGACCATTCGAAATCTTGTCTTTCTCACAGACTTGTTGAGTCTGCTGAGATCCAATATTGGTCTCCAATCTCCTGTCTTTTTGGGGACCAAAAAGAACCTTGAGTAGATTCCGGGCTCTGAATGGTCTGTTGTAACTGGCTGAATGGCCCTTTTGTGTAGAAGCTTTGATACTTCTAACTTTGCGATTTCCCTTAGACCGGGTGGCACATCTGGAAGGGAATTTTTGTGAGTGAAAGGACTTTCCTCGAAAGGAATTTTGTAACCCTCGGATATGATCGACTGTACCCATCTGTCTTGTGAGAAGGAACGCCAAGCTTCTGGGTACAGCGATAGTCTTCCCCCCCGACTGCCTCCAAGGATGGACAGTCGGGCAACAACTCAGGGATGCTGGAAGGGCTTGTCAGAGAGAGGCTCTCTGCTTCCCTGGTTCTGTGGACCCCCTCTGCCTCTAGGGCGGCGTCTGTTATTATTACCCCCTCTGCCTCTAGGGGTAAACTGACCACGTGTGTCTGGCGTGACTCCCTGGGATTTACGGAACCACATTTTTCCACCCTTCTGACCTTTGGGGTAAGGTCTAGAGGGGGTAGAAAAATGGACCCCTACGGCAGAAAGAGTCTTGCCGTCTTGCTCACACCTGGTCAATGTATCCTTCACTTGAGGGCCAAACAATGCTGACCCATCAAAGGGAGAATTCGTGAAGGACGCCTTAAAGGGATCTGCAAAATTACAGAGCCGCATCCAGGACTGACGTCTGAGAGCCACTCCTGTACCTGCGGCCCTACTCGCTCCATCTGCTGCATACGAAATCAGCCACATGGAGGAGTTAGCTACGGAATTAAGGATTCCTAGCTGAGAAGCAATCTTTTCTTGAGCCCCTGCAGCCGTAGGATCCTGCACTATTTCACCTAGTTCTTTAAGGATGTCACTTTGGAGTCTGGTGAAGTGACATAAATAGCTCAGCGAACGCATGGCAAAGGTCGCTGAGGAGAACATCCGCTTACCATACCTATCCATGGTCCTAGAATCCTTATTAGGAGGATGGACTGGTACGGAAGGATCTGCCAGTTCCTTCTTAGTGGCGGCCGCCACCACCATGGCATCAACAGGGACACCTTTTGTGAGGAATTGCTTTTCAGAAGGGGCTGTAATAAATTTAGACGGCTTCCTAGGAACTGGCTCTACAGAATCAGGAGCAGCCCAAGCCTTTCGAGCAATAACCTCCATAAGGGGGTCGAAAGGTGGAGATACCCAGGAGGTGGAGGGTCGAGATCCAAACGCCTCTAGGTATACTGACTCATCCTCGGAGGGATTTATGGAGGGCCAGTTTCCCCTCTGTTTTAGGAGTTCCAGGATGTCTGAAAAGGAGACATCCTCAGAGGGGGATCTTGGGGATCCCTCAGACTCATCTAAGTCGGTATCTGAAGTGATAGACTCAGGGGAGTCCAGGTGTTTCCTCTTACAAGTCCTCTTGCGTGGAGCATCTCCTGACTGGTCAGGAGAATCCTCGGAAGAGGGGGTCCTTCCCAGTGGGGAAACCTGAGGCGGTGGATCTCTCGGTCCGGGAGCAAGAGAGTGGGAAGAGATATCGACAGGCACTGTAGAGGGAGGAGCTAAGGGAATAGACTGCTGACTGAGCCCAGTGGCCAGCACACTCTTCATCACCTCGAAGGCCCCCCTCCCAGGGAGACCCGAGAGAACCCGTTCCGAAGAAATTGGGACTCCCGGGCCCACCGAAAGGGAAGGCTCCGAGACAGATGTCAGAGCCATGCTCACCAAGGCCGAAGCTCCAAGGGGCAGAGCGGGGTCGGACAAGGGTCCGATGCCACTCACCCCCTCGGAGACGACCAGGGAAGCCCGACCACCGAATCCCTCCAAGGAAGGTCTCGAGGAGGAGATAAGAGTAGATGCTGAAGGTGCAGAAGGAGGGGGTATCTGCCCCTCAGCCATAGCCGTAACTATTCCCGTAGACTCCAGCTCCAAACTCTGTTGTAGAGTCGAAGGAGGAACTTGAAGGGGGTGTGGACTAATAGTCGTCTGTTGAGACGGACCATGAAGCATCTGGGCCAGCACCTGTGATTTTAATAATCTGCTTACCACCCTCTCTAAATCATGGTCAGATAACCTGGAAGACCTAGACGATCGGCTCCGATGGCTTCGTTCCGAAAGAAGAGGTGAGATCGGAGCCGACAGAATCGGTTCCAAAGAGGGGGACCTGGACCTCATCCTCGAAGGAACCATCGGAGCCGACAAACCCACTGATCCAGTCGGAGCCGATAACTTTTCGGCTCCGAGAGAAGATCTAGATGCATCGGCTCCAGCCGGAGCAGGTATCGAAATAGCGGTGTTGGAGCCGGTCGGCACCGACACCGAAGCCTGGGCCACATGGTGGTCGGAGCCAGTCGGAACCGACACCAAAGTGACCACAGTAGTAATGGCACAGATAGCCATCGGTGCCGAGGATTTAGTCAAGGTCGGATCGGCTCCTGCCGGAGCCGATCTCAACTCCGACAAAGTCGGAGCCAAGGCCAAAGGCTTTGGTACAGAAGCCTGGGCCTTAGTCTTGGAAGGCTTTCCCGGAGCCGATTTGGCCGGGGAGCCCTCCGGTTTAAGGAGTCCCCTTAAAATGAGCTTGTTTCTCCTTTCCTGCAGGACTCTCTGGCTAAAAGAGTGACATATTGCACAGGAGTCCTGCAGGTGGAGAGGTCCCAGGCAGTATAAACAAGAAGTGTGACCGTCTGTCAGAGACATCTTCTGACAGCACAAGTCACACTTCTTAAAGCCTGAGACCCTCTGCTCTTTGGACATAGTGGATACAGAAAACAGTACACACACAGTCCCAATCAGACAATTAAAATTAAAGTATAACCAGTAAAAACCTCACACACACACACACACACACACACACCCTGACGGGGGGGGGGGGGGGGGAATGGGAGGGAAAGAAGGCCTGACTAAAAAAATTAAGGAGGAAGAATAAATTTAGTCAAAAAGGGGCTTACAATCAACTAAAAATGAAAGATTTCTAAGAAAATATACTTTTTATCTGAAAAGGGGCTAATAGCAGTTTAAATTTAAACACTTACCAGGAGCTGGTAAAAGGAGGACCTCATCAGCTTAAGCGCAAACGAGATCTGGGTACTTACCGCCTTGCATCATGGGATATGGGGCTGCCTCGAGCTGGTAAAAGTGACTCTCGAGCTTAGCAAGTGCCGAGTCGGCTCCGAACCCATCAAGCAAGAATGAAGGCGAGATTGACAACTTAACATCTCCATTTGTGATTGGCTGTAGTGGAGATAGGAATCCATCTATTTTTACCTGTTGTGTATCACTATATAGTCAATTAGACACAAGTTATTACATCTTCATATGCTTCATGCTTTCTAGTGGTTCCAATTTATAGACAATTATTTTGGTCAACAGGCAAAAGTACAGTGTTTTTCAGTTGCATGTTCAGTTTATCAAACTGAGCTTTTTTCGTGTGTATGCTTCACTGAAACAGGTAAGAGGGGTGTGTGTGTGTGTGTGCTAATGTGTGTGGATTAGGGTTAGAGTAAGGATTATGTAAGGAGATGGATTATGTGTGTGTGATTGTGAGTGTTTAGGGTTAGATTAGGGGATAGGATTTAGTGTGTGTGTATGTGCACGTGAGTGATGAAAGTCTTAACTGTCTTCTGTAGTGGTGATAGAAGTTAGAGTTAGGGGCAGGTTAATATGCGTTACTGAAGTGCAGCATGGAGGCTTTGCTGGTTAGAATTGATCCAGTAGTCCAAAAACTCAAACATCTATAAATCAAATAACCCAGCTAATACTTGGACCATAGATCTAAATCCACTCCAACAAATAAACATGGTGGAGGGATAGATTTATAACACAGTACTTACCCACTTCACTAGGACAAACAAACTCTCTAAGTTAAACTGTGTGACACAGTGTCTGTCTTTAAAAAGGATAACTATTTGAGTATTCATAAATACATACCTGGTATGAATGGCCTGGCCCTTCTTGAAAGGGAGGAAAGGTTAAAGGGTGGGTACTGGCAAAACTGAAATGTCCTTGCAGCTCAATTGATTTGCAACTCCTATGAACCTATGACATATGACAAAAGTCACACCCCTGTATGGAAGCAGAGTTAGTGGCTTTTCTGGTAACTCTTAGTGACCTGCATGGACTTGCAGTATGTGGGAGTGGAGGAGTATGTGCTGCCTTGTCTGTGCTGAAGGATGAGATATTTTCGGGTGTGTCTACAAGACTGACAAAAGGTATATACATAGTATTTTATAAATAGTATGTGCACTGGTGTGTGCATTGCAAGACCATGACATGTTTATATGACCACTACAGATAAATCAAGTATATTAGTCAAAATGCTTTAATGTACTTTTTGAGCATGTGTTGCAGACCATCTTGAGATGCCATTTTCTGTAAGCTTAACCAAATTCATACATTTAGATGTTTTGGTTCTTGCTGGGGAAGTACATCATTAAAATGAGCATGTTTCCTCTCATGCCAACCTCTGTTTTTACAACGATCCTCTTGGGCAGCTGATATTTGGGTTGGCCAGATTTTCAATTACATTATTTTTTACAGCCGTTCCAAGTCTGTCACAGGCCTATAAATACAGCAGTTACAATGTATACATAGCTTTGTTATTATTTTCTGCATTTATCAATCTCCACTGAAAATTCACAATTTCTTACAGTTTTTTACATTAACTAAAGGGTTGACTAAATATATAAAAATAGTTGCATCATTCTCAGTTTCTGGTTTTCAAATTATTCTAAAATAGCTGCAGTCATCCATGGCTGTGTGAAGTGTTTTGATCTTGGACATACTAGATTAAACAATGGGTGCCAGCAGAGGTGAAAAAAGGCCATATTTAAGTTGATGAGGTGCTAACTGCATTGGTTACTGGCTTGGTAGTGATTTTCATTTCAGTGAATGAGAGGTTTAAATGCTAAGCTGTTTAAATTTTCTTATTCATTTCAATGTATTTATGTACCTGAATGCGTTAACCAGTGTAATCTATTCATGCATTCATCACATAGTAGTAAATTCAGGTACTGTCTAGGTGCATCCTGGGTGTGGGTATGCTCTTGAATGAAATGATACAGTACACGTGTGTCACTTTCTACAGAATTCAGCTCAGTTGTGGAACTCACAGTCATAATGGAAGGTTGAACAAGAGGGTTAGTGCAGCCCCTTTTTTTTTTTTTTTTTATAAATTACTAATTTTATAAGAATTTTACTTTTTTGTGACTGGTGGCATTGGGACTATAAATGACTGTCATGATATGCCATAGATGAACTGAATTTTGCAGTAAGTTTTATATATAATTGCTATATTCTGATGTTTAAGCAGTGTGTAGATTTTGTGCAAGACATTTAGAGACACAGTCAACTTTGTAGGAGATAGCTGCTAGAAGAATTAATGGGACTTGTTTAGACTGCACACTTGGACATTATAGGTAACTGAACATTTTTATGTTGGGCAAATTCTGATTTAAACCGTGCATTATCATAGGAAGTTACTAGGCTAATGCACTGGGGTCCTTACAAGCCTAGCCAAGAATTTAGCCCATGTTCTGACAAGTCAGTACCCAATGCCACAGGTGGAATCTCAGAGGTGTATTTTTCTGTTCCACATCCAGTTATACAGGTTGTGCTTAAAAAGGGTTAATGAGGTACCCTGCTTGATGTGGAGAGGGAGTCTATTCCACAGAAGGGGAGTTTCTGGGACACAAAACTGTCCCACCAAGTCCTATTGATGTCACACACCAGGTTGAGGTCACGTGCGCAGGTTACTCAAGTGGAGCTTGACTTGCGGATATGCAGCAGTCATCAGGGTGGGGTCTGAGACTGCTTTGTATGCCAGACAGCAGTCTCCTCTGAGGAGTCTGTAGGAGACTGAGTGGAGGCACAGGGCCTTTAGCCTATCTGTGTAGGGTAGATGTTTGAGGCCCTGGATTCTCCTGGTGAGGAACCTCTGCAGTCTCTCCATCTGTTGCATGTGCTTTGTGAGTCACATGCCGAAATGGATAAGGGACGAATGCAAGGATGTTATGACCAGCTTGACCCTGGATGAGATGCCCTTACTAGTGAGGTGAGCCAGGTAGAAAGCCTTCAGTACAACAGAGGCAATATGATTGTCAAAAGTCAGTTTGCTATCAACCTGGGTACCAAAGTCCCTCAAAACTGATTGCGTGCTTACAACCTTGTTATTAATGTGATCATTTTGGGGGATGTCACTCTCCCCAAATGGAGAAGACAATGCATTTTTTGGCAATCAATTTGAGGCCATGTTTCTGGCACCAGTCATTTGTTTGGGTGAGACCCTCTTGGGGGATGTCTACATTACTAGGGGAATTGATGACAGTGCCCAGCTTGCAGTCATCTGCAAACCTGGTCAGCCATAGCCCTCTGGTTTTGGCCTGCACCACAGAAAAGTATATCCCAAACAACTAAGGCCCCAAGACCAATCCCTGGAGTACACTGCTCATTACGGGTCAACTGCTTGAGATGGCTTCCCCTATTTTGACTAGGTGGGTTCCATCGGTGAGCCAGTTTGCTACCCATCTGGTAACATAAGAATCAATGCCTAGTTTAGAGAGTTTACCTATTATACCGGAGTAGGGAATAGTATCAAAGGCTTTGGCCAGGTCAAAGTAGGTGGTGTGCACAGTCTTCCTCGATCATGGCTTTGGTGACCGTCTCAAAGAACTTGACCAGATTTAACAAGCATGACCTCCCCTTGATGAATACCAAACTGTTTGGATTTGAGTAAAAATAAATAAATAAAAATAAATAAAGAGTGTTTGGAGGTTGCCAATGTCCTAGTTAATGAAGTCCATGATAATCTGCTCCATGGCCCTGCAGATCAGGCTAAATAGGCTGATGGGTTTATAATTTCCTGGATCAGTGGATGCTCCTCCATTGTGCAAAGGGATGACCGTGGCTATCCTCCACTCGGCCAGGATGAAGCCTGTACTTAGGCTTTGGTTGAATGGGGTGCCTAATGGTGCTGCAAGTTCCTGCCTGAGTTTGTGAAGGATGCAGCCTGGGTTGTTATTGTGTCCTATGGAGGCTGTCTTTTTTGCCTTTGGGAGGACAGTGACGACTTGCTCCCTAGAGATAAGGGGAGGGGGGCAGTGGCTGGAGATACTGATGGGGGACAGAGGGGTGAAGTTTTCACTGAACCTGTCTGCCAGCAAGTGGGTTGTATCTACGGCGTTTGTGTATGCGGTGTCCTTGACCACCACTTCTGAGCAGATCTGGGTGCTTCCCTTGAGATTGTGAACATATGTGAAGAAAGCCTTGTGATTGTCTTTAGTAGATGTGGCCAGTTAGGAATTGAAGTCTGATTTGGAGGATTTCACTAGTGCTCTTATAGGTTCATAGCTTCATAGGTTGGTACTAGGCTATCAGCCCTAGGGCCTATACAAGCCTAGCCATAACAATTCCCTGGCTATTTCTTCCCACATTATTTACTTTCCTGGACCCCTGTCTAGCAGGGCGACTGACATGATCCCTGGGGTGAATTTCCCTTCTCCCATCCAATCGTCAAGGTTCCTCTTGAAGAGGTCCAAAGAGGCACTCTGCTTGACATGTATGGGCAATCTATTCCAGAGTCTGGGGAGTCTCTGGGTCAGGAACCTATCCCTCCAACATGTTTTGTTTATTGTGATGACAAGGTTTAGATCCCTGGAGCGTGTAACTCTGAGGGATTGGGATTTCTTTAAGTGTAGCATGTCCAACAGCTCTGGGTTTGACATGGCCTTGTATGTTAAGCAGAGATGCCTCTGAGTAGACGATATGCGACAGAGTATAGCTGGAGTTTTTTAAGGCGGCCAGCATAGGGCATCTGCTTTAGGCCTGTGATTCTTTTAGTGAGGTACTTCTGAGGCCTTTCCAGTTGTTGCAGATGTCTTGAGAGGTACATACCAAATGGGGCGTTGTATTCTATAATGGGTCTAATGAGGGATGAGTACAGTGGGACAATGACCTCCTTTTTTCTGGATGAAAAGCCCTTCGTGATGAGGTGTGCCACATAGAAGGATTTCCTGACTGTTGTGGCGATGTGGTTATCGAATTTGCTTCTTCGGGCTAAGGAGAGATGGCTTCCAATTAGGCACCTGCTCCTTCTTGGTTCTTAACAGAAATGTTTTCCTTTTATTATAGAGTTTATTTATTGCACATGTCCACCAGACAGGTTTACTCTTCCTTGAGGAGGATGATTCTGTCCTTTCAGGTATTCCTGACTTCATGCAGCAATATAAATGCTCGTATAGTAATTTGGTGTAGGTTTGGACATATGTGCCAGCTCCTATGGAGGGGGAGGGGGCAGTGAAGCTACTTATACCTTCCATCAGGAAGCTGTAATCAGCTTTGGAGAATTTATTTTTGTTTGACCCTAGCTAGAGGGGGTCAGGAGAGATGGTGACTTCAAAAGTGACCACTTTGTGGTCAGATCTTACCAGGAAGGGTGATACTGTAGGGATGCTGCAATGGTTACTCATGTTGGTTAATACCAAGTCCAAGGTATTTTCAGCATTCTATTAGAGAAGTACCTCGTGCTTAGTTCTGCGCAGGTATGGGTGTGTCGCTAGTGACTGACAGAGAAAATGGGTGTGGAAATGTCCAATGACTGGCAGGCATGCTAATTCACATGTCACGTCATGTGAAACTACTGAATATTCATGCACGCATCCATTAGTTGCACAGTTAGAGGAAAAAAATATTACTTTTACTCTGTTATGTAGGGGGCAAGCTCCCTGCACCACCTTGTGGGGGCGCTGTACCCTCCATCCACCCCCCACTTCTTTACAGATGTGGATGCCTTAAGGACAGGTGCCCAGTTAACATTTTACCAGATGAAAATGTTTTAAGAAGATGGTTGCAGCACTGTTGCACAACACTTGTAAGGGGGGGGGGGGGGGGGGCTAATATTACAAAAGTACCGGTAAAATGCAACAGTTGGTATAGTGTCAAAGTGGAAAAAAAACAACAGTTCAGCACTTCGGCACAGGAATGAATATTAAATAGATTCCACAGGCCTCCAGGAATTGTCGGCCTGGAAGCATGTTTAGGGCGGACTTTGCTACTGCACATCCTGCGAGGTTCTTCTCTAATAGAGTGCCATATTTTCACCTGTTGTGGGGGTGTCAACCAATTGGTCCAAGGCATTTGCATTGACTACATCAAGGAATCTCTGGGCATTTGTGCTTTGGCATGAGTAATTCTTCCAGTCTATGGTTGGATAGTTAAAGGACTGAATCTTGATATATTTGAAGAGGCCCAGATAGGTGGATTGGGCATTTTGAGTCAAAGCTGGGGGTCTGTAGCTAGCTATGATTTGAATAGGGGTCCTGTCAATGGTTAACTACACCTGGAGTGCCTCCTGTGCATTATACTGTTTTGACCAGCCTGGAGCTGTATATCTCTTTTACATATATTGCAACTTCACCTCCTTTTACTTTGCTGCCTACAGTTTGAGGTCTGAATGTATGATAGATGTGTAACTTTGTATGGCCGGGGTGCTCACTGCAGCTTTGAACCAGGTTTCTGTGACTGTAGAAATGTCAGCATCTTTCAGGGTTAAGAATGCTTGCAATGAGTGCAGTTTCACGTTTAGACTCCTAGCGTTTAGCAGCATGACCTTTAATTTGCGTTTTGATGAAATTTTCATGTTGGTAGTTTTGACCTCATGGCATTGCCTAAAAAAAGGCACTATGGGGGAGGCAAGAACCTTTGCCAGGAGCCTGAAGCCCAAGGGGGACAGATGTAGGCCATCTCTGTTAAAGCATCGTGGTTTTGTCAGTCAAGCCTTCCCAAGCTGTCAGGTACTGGATCCCCCTGAAATGACACCAGAAACTAAGCCAATTGTTAAAGTCAATAATTTTCTGTTTGTATCGAGACATCATTCAGGGTTACAGTAGGATGCTGCTTAAGGCTAGAAACATACCTGCCTGGGACATATATTCAGCAAGCTCAATCACGTGTCTCTTCATATAGTCCATGGAGGTACATCTCCAGTCATTCGTGTCAACATGGACTATAACAGTCATAACAGTACCTGTTGAGAGACTTGAGAGCATGGGTGATATGGTGGATTCTGGCACCTGAAAAACAACTAACTGTGACTTTCTTCTTATCCAGCCTAGTGATGGGCACGTGTGTGTCTCACAATGGAGTCTCCTATGACTAATATGTTGGGTTTATGTTTAGGCCTTAGTGGCTGTGTGACACAGGTGTGTGGACTATGTGTGGTGTGGTATTGATGGCATCGCTTGTATTTTGTGTAATTATTGGAGTAATTTAAGTAGAAAGCATGCATTTGATGTACTTCTTGTTTCCATGTTGTATGGTTTATATAGTGTAAAGCATTCATGATAGATTTACATTTTTTCAAGGTTGTTAGTTTTCCTGCACTCTGTGTGTAGTTATTTTGGTGTACGAGTGTATGTGCGTTTGTGGAGGGGTATTACTGACATTGGTAACTTGCTATTTTTTCACTGATTGCTTGGGAGTCTGGTTTTCCAGGAGGTTTACTATGTTCTTTCTAGCTTTGCTTTACAGGATTTTAGCTCAAGATGTGGTCATTGTTGAAGGTTTTAGTGTGTCTTATTTTTATACAATATTTATTGTGTTCTGCTTTTGTGGATAGTGACAGTAAGTTTAGAACTAGTTTTCTTGGGCGGTTGTGAAACCAGAGTTCTAACTTCACCTGTGATAATGATTACGGCAATGTTTTATTGCTTAGATACTGGATAGGTTTTCCTGGTGGCTCAGTTAAAACAATGGTCTACTTCACACAAAACATGGCTCTAGTAAGATATTCTGGTACATGCTTACAAGCCTACTGAGAGATGCTACAGGTTAGTGTACATTTTTATGTAGTATGTAAGTGTTCTCTTTGGTTATTTATGTCAACTCGTGAATTTGGAGTACATGTTGCAGGAATAAATAAGTATGGCTGATATAGTCTGTGTATTTTTGTGACATGTTTTGTACACAAGTAATAGGTTCATAGGTTTATAGTAGCCTAATGACCACCAGAGTCTTTACAAGTCAAAAATCAGGGATTTTTATAAATCTTACCCTAATTTACATTAGTATTATGAGAGAAGCAGGATTTTCAACAACATGGATTTCCTAAAGACTAAAACGTATGAAACTCTAATGTCTGACATTATGGACTGACTGCAATCTTTACTTATTACCCAGAAAATCAAAACATTTAACAAGGAGAAGTATAATAAATAGGAGACAAAATCAGGGATAGTTGAGCAGTATGAAGCAGTTAATGACCAGTAATATTGCTTTCATAGTTTTTCAGTCTGATGATTTTTGTAGTTCTCTGGGAGGGCAGTTATTTTCACAGATTTAGTATAATTTTGACTTGGCTTTTATTTGGATACTTGTTGCAATCACAAGTTATACATTATATTATATTACACTATAACATAGTATACTGTAGTATTGTATATTAGTGGAGTGCAGGCAGGGACAACATTTTTAAAGGACAAGGATAAGCATATTTGTTTACTATCATCTGATGTTTAAGAAAGTCTAACTGGCTAGGTGCCCATTTTCAATGGAGGCCCAGGCAGAAAAGTTCCACAGTATTACAAAAACATTTTGAAAACAAAAATTTAAAAGCTACAAAAATCACACAAAACATCTTCAGTTTAAATAATTATATCAAATTATGCATAATGTGACATTTAAAACATATATTGCTTATATAACAATAATTTAACTATTAGAGAAATTTTACACAGCTTTTAGAAGTTAAAGGTAAGCTAGTATAATACATGAATGGATTGCAATATGAAGTGAGAAAAAAAAGGTTATTTCATAAATAGATAATGTTAGGAAGTAGATGAAAAGGGGGGGTAAGGAGATGTAATGTATGAATAAAGAACTATTGTTCTCATGGGGTTTAGCAAGAACAGAGACAGATTTTGGCTAATAAGAAGTTATGTACCTACCATAACGTTCCATGTTAGTTGTCTTCTCTCGCCTTCTTTCTTGCTTGATGGGTTCGGAGCCGATCCCTCGGCTCCGACTCGGCACTTCCTAAGCTCGAGAGTCACTTTTACCAGCTCGAGGCAGCCCCATATCCCATGATGCAAGGCGGTAAGTACCCAGATCTCGTTTGTTGACAAAGGGCAATAACACCAAGCATGAAATACTTCCCAAAGGAAGAAGAAACTTACAGATGGAAAAAGGACCAGGTCTGAATGGTCTTTAGCATAATAGTTTCTTATACAAGGTCTGTCCAGGCCAGGGGAAGGAGGGAGGGTCGCAAGAAAGAAGGCAGAGAAGACAACTAACATGGAACGTTATGGTAGGTACATAACTTCTTAATGTTAAGTTGTCAATCTCGCCTTCATTCTTGCTTGATGGGACCATGTCCCTAGCACCTCTATCCTGGGTGGCTCAATGGAACAAACTCTTGAGGACTGTAGAGCCAAAACTGGCTCTGTCCCTGGAGGCCAAGTCCAATTTGTAATGGGAAACAAAAGTGTGAGGAGTAGCCCAAGTGGCCGCTGCACAAATAGTGTCCAAAGGAAGTCTAGCTTGAAAAGCTGTAGAAGTAGCTAAACTCCTAGTTGAATGTGCTTTAGGTTTTGAGCACAGCTGTTTTCCCCTGAGTATGAATTTCAGTGATGACCGAAGAAAGCCATCTGGACAAAGTCACTTTAGAAACAGGAAGGCCTTTTTTATTATCCGCATAGGAAACAAAAAGTTGATCAGATTTTCTAAATTTTTTGTTCTGTCCAAATAATATCCAAGTTGACGATGGACATCAAGATAATGTAGCTTTTGTTCAGCTCTGTCTGAATAGTTAGGAAAAATACCGAGATCAATGGATTGATTCAAATTGTTCTTTGAAGCGACCTTAGGTAAAAAGGTTGGGTTAGTTCTCAAAGATACTCTGTCTTTGTGAAAAACCAAATAGGGGGGTCGAACCGAAAGAGCATGAAGTTCAGACACCCTCCTGGCAGATGTAATAGCCACTAGAAATAACGTTTTCCAAGAAAGATATTTCAGGTAACAAGAAACAGCTGGCTCAAGGGGGGAAGAATCAAGGATGTCAGCACTAAATTTAGATCCCACTGAGGAGGAGGATTCCTGATTGGAGGTTTTAGTAGGAAAATTCCTTTCAAGAAGGCCCTGCAGAGCCTATGGGACATAATATTATGATCTGCTATCCCGACATGAAAGTTGGAAATAGCAGCCAATTGAACTCTGACTGTGGAAGAAGAGGAGCCTGCATGAAAAATCTCTGCTAAGAAGTCCAGAACTGCCTGAACAGGGGCAGTAAAAGGATCAATATTTTGGGCCTTAGCCCAATAAGAGAAACGTTTCCATTTGCTTGTGTAAATCCTCCTGGTAGAGGATTTTAGTGAAGCTACTATGATGTCTCTAACTGGGTTAGAGATCAAAGGAAGCCTGGCTAAGGAAGGAAGTGGAGCAACCATGCAGTGAGGTTGAGAGAAGGGATTGACCGGTGCAGCTGACCGGATTGGTGAATCAGAAGATCTGGCACTGGGTCCAGATGCCACGGCTGCACCAAAAGGTGACTATGGAGGAACGGGAACCAAACTTGTCGAGGCCAGTAAGGGGCAATGAGAATCAATTTGGCTCTCAAAACAGTAGCTTTCTGGATCACCTGAGGGATCAGAGGAAAAGGAGGGAAGGCATAAAGAAGTCCCTGGGGCCAATCCTGGGTCAGAGCGTCTCTGGGGGGATGGCCTGATAGAGGGAAGAGGCTGAAGAAGTCTGGACATTTGCTGTTTTGGGGAGTAGCAAAAAGATCGCAACATGGACGACCCCATTCCAGAAAAATCTCTTCCGCTATAGATTGCTTGAGAGACCACTCGTGAGGCATGAGGATAGCTCTGCTCAATCTGTCCGCTATAATGTTGGTTTTCCCAGGGATATGCGTTGCTACCAGAAACCGATGAGAGGAGATTGCCCATTGCCACAGTCTGAGCGCTTCGACACAAGGGTAGGACTTGGTTCCGCCCTGTTTGTTGATATACCAAACTACAGACATGTTGTCTGTGTGGACTGCAATTGTCCCTATGGGAAGAAAGTCGTTGAGGGCTTGCAACGTTAAGAGCACTGCTCTCATCTCCAGGACATTTATGTGCAGATGGTACTCGAACGGTTGCCACGTCCCATGAACCATCCTGCCCTGATAATGACCCCCCCCACCCGATCAGGGAGGCATCCGTGGTGACAGTGGCTATCGGGACGGAGGTACAAAGCACCTGCCTTGGTGAACCTGAGACGATGTGATCCACCAAGCAAGATGCTCTTTGCATGTCTGTGTCACCAGAATCTGGTGACGCATTGGAAGTTGCTGGTATGACCACTGTGTGAACAGCATCCACTGAAGAAGGCATGTAGAATCGAGCCAGGGAAGAAGAGTAATGGCCGCAGCCATGAGACCTAATACCTTTAGAACCATTCTGGCCTGTATTTTCTTGCTGGCCAGAATGATCCTGACATGAGTCTGAATGTCTGAAACTCTTTGTTCTGTAAGGGTAGCTGACATCCGAACAGTGTTTAAGTTTGCGCCTATGAAGGTAATAGACTGGCAGGGCGATAAGGATGACTTTTCAAGTTGATTGAGATGCCCAAATGAGAACAAAGGTCTATTGTGTAATCCCTGGCTTGTATAAGCTGATGCCTGGTGGTGGCTGACAGGAGCCAGTCGTCGAGATACGGAAACACCTGGAATCCTTGACGTCTCAGGTGAGCCGTGACCACTGCCATGCATTTGGTGAACACTCTGGGGGCTGTAGTGAGACCAAAGGGCAGGGCTCTGAACTGGAAATGACTGGACCCCAGCCGAAAGCGGAGAAATCTCCTTGAGCGTCTTTGAATTTTGATGTGATAGTACGCATCCTGAAGATCTATTGAGCACATCCAGTTGTCCTTCTGTAAGAAGGGCAGAATTGACTGAAGAGTGACCATTCGGAATCTTGTCTTCCTGACAGACTTGTTGAGTCTGCTGAGATCCAATATTGGTCTCCAGTCTCCCGCCTTTTGGGGACCAAAAGAACCTTGAGTAGATTCCGGGCTCTGCATGGTCTATTGTAACTGGCTGAATGGCTCTTTTTTCAGTAGTTTTGCGATTTCTAACTCTGCAATGTCCCTTAGAGCGGGTGGTACATCTGGAAGGGAATTTGAGGGGAAAGGACTTTCCTCGAAAGGAATTATGTAACCCTTGGATATGATCGACTGTACCCATCTGTCTTGAGTGAGGGAATGTCAGGCTTCTGGGTACAGTGATAATCTTCCCCCGACTGCCTCCAAGGAGGGACAGCCGGGCAACACCTCAGGGATGTTGAAAGGGCTTGTCAGAGAGAGGCTCCCTGTTTCCCTGGTTCTTGGACCCCTCTGCCTCTAGAGCGGCGCCTGTTATTGTTACCCCTCTGCCTCTAGGGGTAAACTGACCACGTGAATCCGGCGTGACTCCTTGGGATTTACGGAACCACATCTTCCCACCCTTCTGTCCTTTGGGATAAGGCCTAGAAGGGGTGGAAAACGGACTCCAACAGCAGAAAGAGTCTTGCCGTCCTGCTCGCACCTGGTCAAGGTTTCCTTCACCTGAGGGCCAAACAAAGCTGACCCATCAAAGGGAGAATTTGTGAAGGACGCCTTAAAGGGATCCAAAATCACATAGCCGCATCCAGGCTTGGCGCCTAAGAGCCACACCTGTGCCTGCGGCTCTACTCGCTCCATCCGCAGCATAAGATATTAGCCGCATGGAGGAGTTTGCAATGGAATTGAGGGTTCCTAGCTGAGAAGCAATTTTTCTTGAGCCCCTGCAGCTGTAGGATCCTGAACTACTTCTCCCAGCTCCTTCAGGATATCCCTTTGGAGTCTGGTGAAGTGACATAGGTAATTCAGCTTAACGCATAGCAAAGGTCGCTGAGGAAAACATCCGCTTACTGCCTATCCATGGTCCTAGAGTCCTTATTAGGAGGATGGACGGCACGGAAGGATCTGCAAGTTCCTTTTGGTGGCCGCAGCCACCACCATGGCATCAGCGGGGACACCCTTAGTAAGGAATTGTTTGTCGCCGGGGCAGTGATAAATTTTGAAGGCCTCCTAGGGACTGGCTCTACAGAGTCAGGAGCTGCCCACGCCTTCGTGCAATCACCTGCATAAGGGGGTCGAAGGCAGAGATACCCAGGAGGTGGAGGGCCGAGATCCAAACGCCTCTAGGTATACTGACTCATCCTCAGAGGGATTGTTGGTGGGCCAGTTTCCTCTGTTTCAGAATTTCTAGGATGTCTGAAAAGGAGACATCCTCAGAGGGGATCTAGGGGATCCCTCTGACTCATCAAAGTCAGTATCCAAGTGACAGACTCGGGAGTCTACATGCTTCCTCTTACAAGTCCTCTTCCTAGGAGGATCTCCCAAACATCAGGAGAATCCTCGGAAGAGGGGAAATTCCCAATGGGGAAACCTGAGGCGGAGGATCTCTGGGTCCTGTAGCAAGAGAAGTGGCAGAGATGTCAACAGGTACTATAGAGGGAGGAGCTACGGGAACAGACTGCTGACTGATACCAGTGGCCAGTACACTCTTCATCACCTCGAATGCTCCCTCCCAGGCAGGTCCGAGAGAACCCGCCCAAGAGCTAGGAACTCCAGGGACCACCGAAGGGAAGTCTCCGAGGCAGATGTCGGAGCCGAGCTCACCAAGGCCGAGGCTCCAAGGGAAGAGCGGGTTCGGACAAGGGTCCGATGCCACTCACCCTCGGAGGAGACCATGGAAGCCCAACCACCGAATCCCTCCAAGGAAGGTCTCAAGAGGAGATAAGAGTAGAGGCTGAAGGAACAGAAGGGGTATCCGTCCTCCAGCCGTAGCAGTAACCATTCCGAAGACTCCAACTCCAAGCTCTGGGGTAGAGTTGAAGGAGGAACTGTAACGGGTGTGGACCAACAGTCGCCTGTTGAGACGGACTGTGTAACATTTGGGCCAGTACCTGTGACTTGAGTAATCTACTGACCACTCTCTCTAGGTCATGATCTGACAACCTGGATGACCTTGAAGATCGGCTCCGATGGCTCCGTTCCGATAGAAGAGGTGAAGCCGAGCCGAAAGTATCGGCTCCAAGGAAGGAGACCTCGACCTCTTCCTGGAATGAGCCATCGGAGCCGATAATAGATCCTGTCGGAGCCGACAGGAAGCTCGATGTATCGGCTCCAGCCGGAGCCGATACAGCCACCAAAGTAACGGTGTCGGAGCCGATCGGAGCCGACACCGATGCCTGTGCCACATGGGTGTCGGAGCCGATCGGAGCCGACATCGAAGTGGTCAAGACAGATTCGGCACCGATAGCCACCGGTGCCGAAGGCTTTGTCAAGCTAGAATCGGCTCCAGCCGGAGCCGATCTCGACTCAGTATGAGTCGGAGCCGAGGCCGCAGGCTTAGATACAGAAGCCTGGGCCTTGGAAGGTTTTACTGATTTTGGTGGAGCCGACTTAGCCGGAGAGCCCTCCGGCTTAAGAAGGCCCCTAAGAATCAGTTTGTTCAGTCTCTCCTGCAGGACTCTCTGGCTGAAGGAGTGACAAATAGCACAGGAGTCCTGCAGGTGAAGAGGGCCCAGACAATACAGGCAAGAAGTGTGACCGTCTGTCAGAGACATCTTCTGACAGCACGAGTCACACTTCTTAAAACCTGAGACCCTCTCCTTTGACATGGTGCCGAAAAAACACACACACACACACACCAGTCAAAATTAAGTTAAATAAAATACCAAGGGGTATTCTATAAACCAACACACACACCCTAACAGGGGGGGGGATGGGATAGGGAAAAGATTGACTAACAAAAAATTAAAGGAGACAGGGAATTTCTGTCAGAAAGGGTACAAATTAAACTTAAAAACTATCAATAAAAGGTTTTTGACTAAAAAGGGGCTTAAATATCACAAAGTGAACAACTTACCAGGAGCTGGTAAAAAGAAGACCTCCTAAGCGAAGCGGCAAACGAGATCTGGGTACTTACCGCCTTGCATCATGGGATATGGGGCTGCCTCGAGCTGGTAAAAGTGACTCTCGAGCTTAGCAAGTGCTGAGTCGGAGCCGAGGGATCGGCTCCGAACCCATCAAGCAAGAATGAAGGCGAGATTGACAACTTAACATCATGCATTTCAGAATGGTTTGAAAAGACTGGAAGGAGGGTATTGACCTGATGGACATAGTTAAATAGTTTCTGGCCTTAGCAACATGGTAAAAATATACATCATGCCCTGCAGATTTGATAGGTTTGTGGACAAAGTTTTTTCCTCACTAGATCATAATGATCAAGTCCGAACATAGTTGTGTAGAATGGTATTTAGTGCAGGACAAGAGATGCATTTATGCTACAGCAACACAGGTAAGGCCTCATATCTTTATCACTCATTACAAAGTGCATTTGGCCTCCAGGAATAGGGCCGCCTTTGGGTCCACTGTTCTGAAGCATATTCTCCCTTGAGCTACCCAAGAAAGATGGTGCTAGGGATGTTGTCCCAATCAGTACAGAATGAAGGCAAGATAGGACAACACCACAAAAGTTATGTACTCACCATAATGTTCTGTGTGTGTAGTCCATCTCACCTTCATTTTTACATCGCACCCTCCTTCCTCCAGCCTTTAGCTCCTGGAGGACCAAGTGGTTGTGACTGGCACATAAGGTTCTCTGACCTTTCTTTATTGGTCTGTTAGACATGTAAATATTTTTTTGGTAATAGATATAACTTCAAACAAGATCTGGGTAGTCTTCCCTAAGCATGATGGGATAGGGTTACAGCCATGAGCCAGTGGAAGTCCTCAAGATTTTGTATAAGCCAAGTTGGAACCAATGATCAGTTCCAAACCCAACAGTACAGAATGAAGGCGAGATGGACAGCTCACATGGAATGTTATGGTGAGTAAATAACTTCTTTTTTTAAAGTTTGATTGGTTGATTTGTTCTCATGTGATGTGATGTGTTTGGTGTGCACTTGTTTTTAGTTTTGATGAAGTTCCAATAGTAGGGGACGAAAGTGCTCAATGTTTTAATTGAAGTTTTGGCAAGTATTGCTGGCCTGTTTTTACTTCTTCCCACTATCACAGGTGTGTGTATTTATGCCCATGTGGTATGGTATATGTTAGTAAAGAGGTAGATAAGGGCTGCATGAGGGGATATGTTAGTTGGGGATTAAATTACTTATGGTAGACCTCGGTGCATCAGATGCACAAGGCCAGACTGGGGGGGGGGGTGAATTTGTGGTTTCCCATCTAATGATCAAGGTTTCTTTTGAATAGGGTCAGGGGGTAAACTTGGCTTCACATAGATGGAGAGCTTACTCCACAGCACAGAGATCCATTGAGCCACATTGTAGTCTCTACAGGAAGCTCTATTTGTCACAGGCAAAGTTGGGGTCTTTTGATCTAGTGTTTCTGCTGCTATTTGTTTTGTGGATGTGCAAGAGATCTATTACAGTTGGATAAGAGGATGTCTTGTATGCTAGTCGAGTACCGCTATAGGGCCTTAAGGTGATCTGTGTAGGACAGGGTATTCATACCCTGGATTCTCCTGGTAAGGAACCTTTGAAGGCAATCCAACTTTTGCAAGGTGCCTGGTTGGGCACATGGCAAAGGGGGCACTGTACTCAACAATGGGTCTGATAAGAGCTGAATGTAGTGGTATTATAACTTTCCTGGACATGAATGCCATACCTTTGCTTATGAGTTGGGTGACAGAGTGATTTTCTCACTGTCTTGGCTACGTGTTGGTCAAAGGCCAGATTGCGGTTATATATTTTCCCAGAACCTTAACTATCTGGTCAATTCATAGGGGTGTTTTGTCAATGGAGCAATTAGCTTGAGTGGACAATTTCCCAAAGGCACTATAATGCATTTCTTTGTGCTGATTTTTATCTTTGGCACCAGTTTGTCAGTATCTTCAGCTTTATTGACAGTATTAGTAAGTGTTAGAATGTAGTACAAGTACTGTGGGAGGTATGGAACCTGTGTTGTGTGCCAGATAGGAATTCTTCTTGCAGGAGATGGTTTAGCAGTTGTTTCCGAGAACATTTTTCAGGTATTTCAGAGAGGGTGGGGCTCAGCATAATGGTTAAGATCTTCACCTCATAGACACAAAGTACAGGGTTTGATTCTGATCTCAAGTTATTGGTTAAGTTTAAAATGGCTGTTTAGGGCAATTAGCCTTTTCCTATTAACCTAAGATGACTACTGGTGAAAATTTAGCGATATCGGTTGAACTTCTTCCTTTGTGTAGAAAAATAATGTCTGATTCTTTCAGAGAGAGGGAATGTGGGATTCCTGGACTCACCTATTTATAAGGATTGATACAGGATGAGCAATGCTTTTGGCTGCTGTTTTAAGGTGATCTCTTGGAAGCAGGTCATCAGCTGTAGCTGGCATGGTTTGAGTTTAAGAGTTGTTTTATATATGATGAGGCACATGTCTGAAGGTGAAATTGGACCTGGTGGTATGTGGCTATTGGGCAAAGAAGACATTAGCTGTGCAAATTCTTAGTTAGGGATGCAATACTATGTATGAAAGAACAGTTGAATTCTATTACAGTTTTGAGTGGTGAGTTATTGGTAGAGGGATTATGGTTGAATTTTTGGCCAAGATGTAACATTTCATTGGAAGTTACTAGGCTCATGGCCCTAGGGCCCTTACAAGCCTAGCCAAGTTCTACCTTTACTTCAATGATCTGCACCAATTGGCAACTTAACAATGTTTAACCAGAATGTTTTAGGGTTGTGTTAACTATTGCTCTGAATGTTGAACTATCATTTTTCTCTCTCTCTTTTTTTTTTTTTTTTTGCAATCTTGAAGTTTTCAAGATATTGTGATGATTCGTATTTCTGCAATTTTTTCCATGTTTGTTCTTTACCCTGCAGTAGCACTCTATTCTTTTTGGTTAGCCAAATCTTTTGTTTTTAGTTTCTTCCATTTAAGAGGTGAAAGGCTGTTTAGGAAGGATGCATTGAATTAATTTACAGTATCATATAAGGGGAGGATTTTTAAGCTATATAAGTTAATAGATGAAAGGATAGTAATGAATATGTCTGGGTTAAAGTTAGGTTGCGTGTTTTTTGCAAGCATACCATTTAGATGGCTATGTGAGATGTCTGGTTTAATTTCTTCTAATATTTTGAGTTTCTAATACCACTGTAGGAGTAGACCCCATTCCTAAGTCAGGATATGACTGAAGTTTATGGAATTAACATTGTTTCAGGCTTTGATGTTAGCCAAAAATTCTCTTCACAGCACCCACAATGGGCCCCAACATGACTCCTGCAGCTCATACACAGTGACATGTACTGGTAGCATATCTACATATGATTGTAGATAATTTTTTAGACCCATGGCTCCTACTACTATTATCTGGGTATCTTTCATCCACATAGCTCATTTCTGCCTGAAAAACTTGATATTTTATTAGTTTGTGTCTTGCTGTACGAGATACTAATAATGTGTAACAATTTCAATTGTCAAAGCTATTTTTGTCCTTTTCCATGAATTGCTGTATCAGGTTTTTTCACATCTATTTTTGGAACTGTTGGTAATGGGGGATCCCAAGTGATCCACACTTCATAATTCTCTGTAATGCTTTATGGTTCGTTTTCCCAATGCTGCTCAGCTACTTCTGTGTTGTAGTGTTTGCACAATCCTCAGTGGAACAATCTTGCCACATTATTGTGCCTTTCAGTGTACAGGCCCCTCTGTAATGAGCGTATCACAGCCAGCAACAAGGTGTGTGACTGTTTCTAGTTCTTTTTAACATAACCTACATTTGTCTGCTTCGCCCGCATGTTCAATGGGCTTTGTAAACCAACTTGTATGTAGTCCACAATCCCGGGCTGCCATTATTAGCCTTTCATCTTTCAGTTTCAACTCTCCTATCCGTATCCATTCCCCTGTCAAATTCTTATCAACATGAGGTTATTCCATGATCTGTTATTTTGGCACATGCAGTCAGTGTCTGATTTTTGTCCCCCTTGCCAACTGAATGCTTCTGCTAAACTAAGCAGGGGGATCATCCTAGAATTCCTATCCTTATGTTTTAAAAATGTCACTATGTTTAGATCTGATGAGATCAGCAGATAATATATGCAGCCCAACAACTGTAGATCTATACATGTAATCAATTTTGAGGCAGCCTATACCTCCTTCAGAGTGTAATATATAATCTTGGTATACACTGTTTTTTATATATTATTTGGTAAGTGTGTAACATTTTTACCGATTTTCTGTTTAACTGATCCAATACCTTTTGGGGCCAATTAGTCACACTGAAAATATCTCACTAAGAGAATCCATGGCCTCCAACACCCGTCCTATGCAGACGGGCTCAAATCAATGTCAATCTACTCAGTATCATACAGGTTGCTCAGAGGTGATCTGAGTGTCACCTACACGGCAATCTTGGACCCTGGCCTACTACATATGCTCCATATCCCTAAGTCTAACTCCTAACACATTACCCACTCAAAAGGCCTGAATCTAATATGCAACATCAACAAAACCTGCTGGAGAGCCAGGTTTGTCCCCCGGTGGCTGCCCCATCTCTGGAACAGACTTCCCATACATGTCAAATAGAGTACCTCACTGACCATCTTCAAGAGCAACCTTGATGGGTTTATGGGAAACCACACATTTGTCCAAGGGGTTCCACCATGCCCCCCAGTGACAGGGGTGATGGGTGCTGATTGAGGTTTCTTTTCGGGGATAAACTATTGCCTAGACCTGTAAGGACCTCAGGGCCATTAGCCTAGTAAACTCCTATGAATTTGCAGGCACCTATCCAATCAGCATGGTTTGGTTTAAAGGAATTGTGGTTATCACTGTTTTGTACATATAGAAAGATTGATGACTGTAGCAGCTGAACATGAAATGATGGATGCATTGAGTAATAATAAATCTGTCCATCCACCTTGTCTTATAAATTTGTTGATAGAGATGCAGTCATTCTAGCTTGGGGGGTTTGTGAACCAATTTGATTTTTGGAAGTGTAGAAAACCAAAGAAGGTTGGGGCTTACCACAAAATACAAGACTATAGGGTTTGTCTTGATAGCTGAGAGAACTTAGTTTAGCACATTATTTTCTTCTTTTTGCAGTTAGAAATATCTGGGTTTTTCTAGCTGTCTGATGTGTTTGGATAGATATATATTAGTAGAGGCTTTATGTTTTGTGGTTAGATTACGGCAAGGTGTAGTGAGATAACTTTTTTGTCCTATATGAAATGCACATTTAATGTTTAAATGGGATATATAGAAGAATTTCCTGACAACTATTACTATGAGGTATTCAAAGGCCAGAGAGTAGTCTACAAAGGTACATGGATCTCTGACTGTATATGTTTGGAGTCAGGTTTTGTCTATACTGTAGGTTGCTGCTGAGATTGCATTGCTTGACTGATTAATGTATTTGTTGACAGGGTAAAGCACTGATCCATGTGGACCATTTCGAGGCTCAGTCCAGGGTTTACAACCAGATAAAACAGATACAAGTTAATACAAGATGTTGGTCACACAGTAATTTACATTGAGAAAATGAAAACAATAATACAATCAAGGGTTTAAAAACAATTGCAGAACAAGATTGGCAATAGATTACTAAACTTTTTACAGTATGAAGACAGAGTAGTCTTTGCTATATAGCATAATGAATATTGTACCACACTGTGAACTCTAGTTAACACATACTATGTTACATTGACATATGTTTAATAAAACTATGAAAACATAAATTCACACAATTTCACATTGAAAGACTAGTAAACACACACTATTTTACACTGAGAAATATAAATCTGGAAGGGAGGGCAGTAGGAGAAGGATTACTGGATGAAATAGATGAGAAGGGAAAGTATAGACAAGTGTGGTGAGGTTGGGAGGAGTGAGAAAGTTGAAGGCTTGGTGAGCAAAGATTCAGGGTAATGAATTGTGTAAAAGAAGAGGAGGAAAGCAGAAAGGGGAAATGTATGAAAAGGAGCTTTATAAGGGATGGCAGTAAATTGTTTGAGCTGTATTTGTTATCTTGGCTAGTCTGGACACCACTACCTTTCCAACAACTGCAGGCACTGTCTTGTAAGAGGACAAAGTGCTCTAAAAAGCTTTGAAGTGCATATGCAGAAACAGATGCGGTTTCCTATCTGCTAGTTCTGCTCATACTGAACATTTCTGGTACAAATGAGGTATGCCTTGGAAGCCAGGCTGAATTTGCAAGTATTGCTACCACAGGGGAAAAAGCATTGCTCTTAGACCATTTCTTATATATAGAAGTTGGTGTCCACCACCACTGTAAACGCCATGGTTGCTTGTGCAGCAAAAGCACCTCTGAGGCTGCCTCCCACAGAAAGCTTGGTATTCACTACATTTTGACACAGTTGGCCTTTCCCAGTAAGTGAATTTTAATCAATAACAGAGAAGCTGGCAACACAAGTCAAACAGGTCATCTTGATGTGGCTCATATAAAGCCACAATATTTACAGAGTCTGAGGCTCTGTCATAGAAGCTAAGACCACCAGAATAAATGTGAATGACTAAAAAAATATTTTTGACAAGTACAAGTGTATACCATGTTTTCCCTATTTGTGAGTCCACCACTGAAGTGGGTGCCCATTATGTGATAAAGGCTGGTAAATCGGTAGGGTACACAGATCAGGCAGTACCAAAAGAAGCTAAGAAGTTATCTTTCTGTAGTTACATTTATACAAGCCATGCAGGGTACTCTATTTCTTCCCTCTCATTACTTTATGAATATATAGTGGATTGTTCTGCCTTACAAGTGCACAGCGAGCATAAAAACATGCATCCACAGACCCCAGGACTATGACCTCTATATTCTTGAGGACAGAGGTGGGGCTATACGATATAACAGTTACATTGTTGCAATGGTATGACTAGAGTAGTACAATAAGGAAAAAAGTACATGCAGTTTTATCGTGTAGGGTACTGTCACCAGGATCTGTAGCTAGCAATTATATGGTATGGGACTTTACCTAAGGTTATGAGGATATGGATTAGCACGTGTGTCATGTCTTCTGACCATTCTTGAGGTGTGCTTACTTTTTATGAAGAGTGATATACCTCCATCTCTCTTGTGCCTTGTTGTGTGGTAGCTGGTCTAAATATGCAGAAGGCATTATAGCCTTGCACTGCCAGATCTCAGTAACTACACAGATGTCGGCACTCCAGGGTGAGGAGTGATTCCATGGACTGGAGCTTCTTGCTGAAACTCCAAACATTGAGCAGTAACATCTTTAGCTTATCTTGAGTAGAATTTACTATGTTGGATGGTTTATCAGACTGGCATTGCCTAAAATGCCATTGTAGAGGTGGATAATGCTTTGGCCCGGTGTTTGTGATGTTACCAATTTTGTGAACATATAGAAGGTCACTTAAGATAGGGTCATTTAAGGCCTTGTACACTAGGTACAGGCAATACCACAGAAGTCAGTAAGAGACAGAAAATGAGAAAGACTTTGAGGGCATTCTGCTTAGGTCATAGAAATTGTTGATTTTCTTAGTGAGGAACCATTGGGGTCTTTCAAAATGGATCATGTCTCTAGATAAGTACACATCAAAGGCTGTGTTATATTCTATCATAGGGCTAATATGGGAGGAGTACACATGGGTCAGTGGCTCAACAGGTAGCACACTAACCTTTGGTGCTGGAAGATCAGAAGGCTATGGAGGATTTTCTCACACCAGATACTTGGATTAATTTTCCTATACTGATACTGAAATGCAGTATTAGGGTGATGTTGCATTGCTGTTGATGCTATCCCTTGAATGAGGTATTAAACTGAGGTCCCATCAGCCTAAGTTTGGCATAGCACAAATGGATGCAAAAGATCTCAGTAGCTTTGGGAATCAGCATGGCTTGGTAGAAGGATTTTCTAAGGACAGTGGATACATGGTAGTTGAAGGAGAACTCTTTCTCCACAAAAGAGATAATTTCCATAACTTTTGATTTGAGTGGGTGTCACTTTTGCAGTAAGTGCATGGATGCTCATGTTTTTCAAAGAACATGGTATACACTTCTTAGCATTTAAGTTTTGGTCATGATCCTGATACTGTGTTTGTACATGTTATGCTACCTTGTAGGATCAGGGAATCCTCAGGAGAATTCACGATGGCTCCAAGTTTGAAATGACCTGTGAACCTGGCCAACAAGGGACTCCTGACATCAGCTTGGACACAGGTAAAGTAAATACCCACACAAGCAGACCCAAGGATGAGTCCTGGGAGGAATCCCACTAGTAGTGAGCTTTTCAGAGGAGACAATCTGCCCCCATCCTGATTTAATTTGTTCTGCTTGTGAGCTGCTTCTGCTGTTCATAAGGTAAAATAAAGGTTTACATTTAGTTTGATTAGTTTGTCTATAATGTCTTTGTGTGAAATGGTTAGAAGGACTTTGGTAGGGCAAGTTAACATTATGTGTATAGATTTCCCCCTTGAATAAAGCTTTGGTGACTTTTTTAAAGAAATTCACTAGATTAAGCAGCCAGGATCATCTTTTCACCCACACTGGTTTTGGTCATGGGATTGTAAGCTGTCAATATCTAGGTTTATGAGGTCCATAATGATGTTCTGCATTACCTTGCAGATAAGGATGGTAAGGTGTATGGGTCTATCTCTGCACCTCTGTTACAAAATCATTTGGGAGGCTGAGTTTAAACTGATTCAGGAGTGACTCAGTAAGACAGTACTTCACACCACCAGGGAAATGTCCCAGCACATTTTCAGGGCCCACTGAACCAGTTCTTACATCTAAGAGAATATTTAAAACTTCCTCGGAGTTGACCTTTGGGGTGTAGATATAATGCTGAGTATGGGAGGGCTGAGGGGATGACTTACATTTAACTTATCTGCTAATATGTTGGCTATGTGCACAGGGACTGAGTGGGAGTTTCAGCACAGTACATTGCTTGGTATTACTCTTAAGGTTTCTGACAGCTGAAGAATGACCGTGGCTGTTATTGCTAGAGGTTGCAGCTTTCAGTTCATACTTGTGAACAAACTCAAATACAACAAAGCAAAGTTATTTGTTTTATTTCTTAGAACAAATTTAGAATGGTGGGGTTTCCATGTATTCCTAAGAGTGATTTTTTTTCTTTTGTTATATAGCTTGTTTATATCAATGTTCCACCACAGGTGTTTCCTGGAAAACTTGACACTCTACTTATCTAACTAGGTCAGATGTCTTCATGTAGTCAGGTTAGAGCAGAAACTCTCTACAAGGGCAGTGCTCTTGGCTACTTGGGTATTGAAGGACAGGGGCTATTGAATCACTTCAGGTCTTCAGCTCACTTCAGTATCTTAGCCTTAGAGACATCCCTAAAGATAGTATGATTTGTGGGCATTTTTGATTGGTCTTTACCATGAAGATTACTGAATGGTGGTTAGATATGACAAGTGGCTGTATGCATAGAGCACAGTGGTGTTTTATCTTAGAAAGCTGCAACACTGAGAGAAGAAAAGGAGCCACTTTTGTGATTTTAAGTATTTTCTTCTGATTTTTTGTTAGGTTTTACTGCTTTGCCGCCTACTTTTTGGCATTTTCCGGCTTGCAAAAGTTTAGATGTGTAACAGTAACAGTACTTGGAACACATCTAGAGCCTGTTTACTGCATTTCCTGTGTTGCATTTAATTTAAAATCATTTTTTTCTCTAAAAACTGCATTTTACCTGTTGTGATTATTTTGCTGCTTGTGTATCTGTGCTACCTTTAAACTACAAAAAAAAAAAAAAAAAAAAAAAAATCTTGCTTTTTTTCCACTTTCTGAAAGATAAGAAAGTTCAGTTACAGATTTGCTGTTCTGAACTGTTTGGAAGTTTCTAGAAGGCTAGTGCTTGCTTGGGCTAAAGGGAAGTTTCTGTGTTCACCAGTGGGAGTGGTTAACACTGAACTGCCTGCCTGTCCCTGGAGCTGTAGTTTTATTGGCCATTTTGGGTCAATTCTAAACTCTTGATCTCTCTCTCTTAAAACCATACAACGCTCTTTTGGCTCGGTTTTGCGCACTGAGCAGCGTTGGGCAGTGCCGCCTAAACAGGTTTAAACTATTCCAGGCTCCACAAAGTCTGCTCTTCACTTTTTCCCTTAGAACTGTTCAAACTCTCAAAGTAATCACTCTATTCTCTTTGTAAAGCCCTGCACTTGCTCAGCTCTTATAAGGAAACACTAACTAACTAAAGCACTACACCCTCCTTGACTTCTCATAAGTATTAGACTCCCGATTGGTCCTTCCTGATCAAGTGAAAAATCAGTTCCCTTCCCTAATCTGATCAGTAAAAATACAGTTCCCTATACTAATCTGGTATGTCCAAGGGTCAGTTTCAAGGTTACTCTCCAGTCCAGCTGGTGAATCTGGGAATTTTGAGGCAATGTTACAATTGCCTTATGTACACAGACAACCCTCTCCTCCTTCCACCAAACTCTAATACATGTGAGAGATGCAGTTACACAGCCAAACTGGAGGCAGAGCTCTCTCAACCCAAGACTGGCACAGTCAAGTCAGGAGGAAAAGGTAACCACCTACACCACAAATACAGTCCCACACAGACCTATTGCATCTGCATACCCAACACACAAAAACATACTTGGAGGCTCTAAATAAAAATCTGCCTAAACAGCAAAGACCTCCTAAGCAGATATCCAAGCAACAGCCACCCCTCAACAATACCCACAAATCACATATCTCACAAAATCAGTGTGCCTCACAGTCACAGCCCTTAAGGCCAAACAACACACTTGTTATAGGGGACTCTATTGTCTGGCACACTGACATCCAACTCACCAGACTGAACAAGGAGAAGGTCACTGTAAGCTGCCTGTCAGGTGCCAGGATCCGCCACATAACGCAAGCACTCAGGTCACTCCAAAGCAAGTATAAGTATGACTCCATCATTGTCCATGCTGGTGTGAATTACCTGAGACGTACCTCCCTGGACTACATGAAAAGAGATATAGAGGAGCTCTCTGACCATGTAGCCCAGGCTGGTATGTCCCTGACCTTGAGTAGCATCTTGCCCTCACCAAGAATGATGCCACAGTATAAAGGCAAAATTATCAATTTCAACAATTGGCTAAAGTATTGGTGTCATTCAAAGGGGATCCAATGTCTGTCAGCCTGGGATTACATGCTCGACAAGCCACGTTGCTTCGCCAGGGACGGCTTGCACCTGTCACCCTTAGGCTTTCGTATACTGGCCAAGGCTCTTGGCACCCGCATAGTGCCTTTTTAGGCAAGGCTCAAAGGACAAACTCACCTCCATAGACATCCCAAAGATAAAAACTAAAGGTAATGCTCCTCAATGCCAGAAGTCTAAACCTCAAGATGCACTTTTCGAGACTCTCCTCAGTATGGAGAAAATCGATGTCTGTGCAGTAACAGAAACCTGGTTCAAGGCTCCTGAGAGCACCCCAGCACTACTAGGTTATAACTCATACCATGCGTTTCGGCCCCAAAACTCAGACTGAAGCACAAAAGGGGTATCTATATTCATCAAAGATACCTACACCTCCAGGTTAGTGGCATTGCACGAAGCATCGGAAACCATCCATGTGCAACTAACAGCGGGCAAAACTGCCTTTCAGTTTGTAGCCTGCTACAGAACACCCTCCCTATTACAGGAACCCCACTTGGCATTCCTGAGAACATGGGAGAATATGAAGGTCTCTCCAAACACTATGTTATTGGGTGACTTCAACTACCCAAACATTGACTGGGAAAACTACCCAAGCCCAAACACCCTCGCCCAACGGTTCCTTGAATTTATAAACTCTAACGCAATGGAACAACTGGTCACCACTCCCACAAGAGGGAACAACATAATGGACCTGGTCATCACCAACATGGGGACTCTATGTTCCACACCAGAGCTAAACCTCTCATTGGTAAGATCAGACCATAAACAAATTTCCCTGGACATCCATATCCCGTCCCCACCCCCAGCCAAGGAAATCACTGTAAAGAATTTCTCCAAAGCCAACTTTGCACTTCTCAAGACTGAGGTGGAATCCTTCAAAGCCCCCGGGCCAGAGGATAATACAGCCCAATCCGCAGAATCCTTTACAAATGCATTCTATGAGCACCTGCAGGAATGCATGGATCGTGCTATCCCAAATAAAACCAAGACTCACTCCTCCAAAACAGGAGACCGGTCTGGTGGACCTCGGCCATAAATAAACTATACAACAGAAGGAGGAAGCTACTACATGACAGAGCAAAATCCCAAAAAGGGAAGGCATCTCTGATCAGTATTAGCAAGAAACTTCGATCCCTCATAAAATCATCAAAGGCCAGTTTCAAAAGAAAAATTGCCCTAGACACTAAAGATAATCACAAGGCCTTCTTTAGTTATGTCAGGAACATGGGCAGAAACTCCCAGATATGCTCTGAATTGTTGCATAATGGTACAAAATATACCGAACCTACAGACATAGCCAACATCCTGGCAGACAGATTCAGCAAACTTCTCCCCAAAGGAGCAAATGCCTATCCCAACTGAATGTAACCTCCCTGACATCACAGATGCACAGGTGAAAGCTGCCCTCTCCAAAGCAAAAAACACAGCATCTGTGGGACCAGATGGTGTCCCAGGCTGTGTCTTACACGAGCACCAAGAAGAACTGAACCCTCACATTAAGTCACTGTTCAAACTTAGCCTTACTACAGGATATGTACCCAAAGAATGGCATACAGATACAGTGGTCCCACTCCACAAAGGTGGTGCCACAACGGACCCTGGAAGCTATCGCCCCATAAGCCTGACTAGTCTGGTCTGTAAAGCTATGGAGCGTATTATCATGGAACTCATAAACAAAGACATTGGGAGCCTCCAGACACTGGACCCTACCCAATTCGGCTTTGTTGAGGGCAGATCTTGCCTCTTAAACCTAGTTGATTTCTTTGAAACAGTTACCAAAGCCATAGATGAGGGCAAGGTAGTCCACACAGCCTACTTGGACCTTACAAAAGCCTTCGACACAATACCCCACTCGGGCGTCATAAATAAGCTTACCAGCTTAAATATCAACCCCTGTATCACAAGATGGGTTGCAAACTGGCTCAGAGATAGAACCCACATGGTCAGAATCGCAGGTGCCATGTCCGAATCCAAACTAGTTACAAGTGGCATCCCACAGGGCTCAGTTCTGGGACCTCTCTTGTTCAGTATATACTTCTCTGAGGTTCAGGCTAACATGGGGGGATTATGGCTGACAAAGTTCGCAGACGACTGCAAAGTGGGGGCCATAATCGAATCTCCAGCTGACACAAGCATCCTCTAAAAGGGCCTCACAGAGACGGATGCTTGGTGCCAGAGCCATGGCCTCAAGCTAAATGCTAAAAAGTGCATAGTCATCCCCTTTGGGAAAAACAAGGTGCCCACAAATTACCACATAGGTGGTAATCCATTAAAATCTGGAAGAAGTAATTAGAGATTTGGGGACCAACGTAGATAGTAATCTCTCCTTTGATAATCATGTTGCCAAAGTGGTTAGAAAGACCTTCTATATAGCCCACCTTATCACGAAAGGGTTCGCATCTAGATCAAGAGAGGTCATTATGCCCCTCTACTCATCACTCATCAGGCCCATAATTGAATACAATGCCCCTTTTGGGATGTACCTTACCCGACACCTGCAGCAACTGGGGAGACCTCAAAAGTACCTCACCAAGAGGATCATGGGCTAAAAACATATGTCCTATACAGCTCGACTAAAGAAACTCCAGCTCTACTCAGTTGCTTACGCCTACTCAGAGGCAATCTATGCCTGACGACAAAGCCATGTCAAACCCAGAATTAATGGACATGCACCACCTCAAAAAATCTAAGTACCTTAGAGCTACACGCTCCAGGGACCTAAACCTCAGCACAAAAATAAATAGGACATGCTGGAGGGACAGATTCATTTCCCAGAGGATCCCCTCACTCTGGAATAGAATCCAAATTCATGTTAGACATAGCCCCTCGCTGACCCTCTTCAAGCGAAATTTGGATGCATGGATGGGAAATCGCAAATTCACCCCTGGGATCTCTCCTGTGTCCCTGCTAGACAGAGGCACAGTAAACTAATCTTAAAAGGATACCTTCTGTGACCTACTTTACAGAGTCACAGTAGACTAATCTAATAGGGAGGCGGAAGCCAAATACACTCTGGCTAGGCTTATAAATGCCCTAGGGCAGATAGCCTAGTATCTACCTATGAACCTATGACCAAGTCAGGTAAATCAGAGTCCTTTTTAGTGCAGTGCACTATTTAGTTTAAGTACTAATGACATGTTAAAAGCATTATCTGTATATTTTTTAGTGAAGTATGTCTTCCTGTTTATAAATGGATAGTTGGAATCCTCAAAAATAACACTGTTTCTTTTAGTGGTAAGAGGCTCAAGCTTGGTTGGATATGCTTCATGGGTAATGGGTATCACAGAAGTAGAGTTTGTAATTGGGTATAATATGGCAAGGGATCTTATTTGTAGTTATGAGAATGTGGAAGAGTTCAGAATCTTGCTTCACAAGTCTAGGTGTGATAAACTTGGAAAAGAATAAGGACACACCACCGCCTTTAACAGGATACCCACAGTAGAGGGCATTAAATGAAAGGAATACATTTAATGTTGTTAGGGAGGGTGTGTTATCACTGCACAGGAACCATATTTTAGTGATGATGCAGATGTCAGTGTTTTCTTGGGTTAGGAAGTCTTCCAGGGAGGACATTTTTATGGCTTCAAGCATTGAACAGTATTACATTTTTACTGTCCTGATTTTGTTTTGCTGAATTGGCATTTGGAGGCCCTTAATTCCCTGAAATTTGAAGAACATACAACTTTTTGACCAATGATATCAAGGACCTCTATACGGCCATTCCACAACATTTGGGCATAAGTTGGGTCAGGGAACCCCCACACAGACAGGGAGTAGATAACGGCAAAATATATTTGGTGGAATTCCTTCTAGACATCATTTTATCCAACAACTACATATTATTCAGTAATGAATACTACCTACAAAGGATTGGGGTGGCTATGAGGTCACCTAGGGGAGGGAGCTTTGCAAACTGTGTCTTAGCCCACTGGGAGGTAGAATATCTATTCAAGGACGAAATGTTTAAAAATAAGGTATACCAGTGACCTTGACGGCATCTTTTTAATTTTCATAGGTGAGCACAAGACAGCAGAGGAGTTCGTAGATCACATCTCCACTTTCACTAGTTTTTTGAAGTTCACCTTTAATTTTGACCTTGATTCAATTTCCTTTTTGGATGTCCTGATTTCTAAGGACAGGTCCAATGAGATGTATGTGGCTAAGATTTACAGAAAACCCATGTATTCAAACGCTTTTTTGCATTTTGATAGCTCCCATCCATTTCATCAGAAGAAGGTGATCATTAAAGGACAACTTGTAAGGGCTGCCAGAATGTCCATTCTAGAGACCACTTTTCTAGAGGAATGTGATGTATTGAGGAATATGTTCCTGAAGAGGGCATACCCAGTCCGTTTAGTAGATCAGGGGATAGCTGAGGTTATCACCAAGGGAGAAGAAGGAATCTTTAAACTCACTTTAGACACAAGGGGATATAGGGAGTTAACATCACTGACTAATAATTCAGTAGTAATCTCACTGTAAGGCAGGGGTCTAGCAATAGCGATTTCACCACAAGTTTTATTACTTCCTTTTCCATGGATGGTTCAGCCCTACATGATATTATTTTGAAAAACTGGGCTATGATTAATGAGAATTTTTCTACTAAGTTTATACTAGGTGACCTCCCCAAAGTGGTCTTTAGAAGAGGCCGAAACTTAAAAATGGCCTTGGAAAGACCAAAAGAAGCCTATGTTCCAAGTAATGCACTAAACTGAGGTATGAACTTCTTTTCTGTTTTTTTTTTTTTATTTTGTGTGCTAAACAGCTGCAAGATTTTTCCCAGTCAATGTTTTCTCCTCACCTTTGCAGTTGATTTTTTTCAGGCTCTCTCAATTTCTTCTTTGCTTGCATCCAGGCAGTGTACTTACTAGCCAGTAACTGAATTTTACTCAAGCTGACAATATGAAAACAGGCTCTTGTTTCTCAATTTCTTATTTTACACTGGGAGAGCTGAAATCAAGTCATTGATCAGTGTTTAGCCATCATGAAAGTCCTTTATTTATCTTTTATTGACCAGGTTAGTCCCTGTAAAGGTAGAAGTGTACGAGAAGGAAAAATGTTTAATGAATATTCTATTTTGAAGTACATTTCATTTCAAAATGGATTCCTGACAGAACTTGTGCATAATATGGAAAGATACAGAGAGTCATGAGCTCCTTAGTTAGCAAAAGTAATACAAAGGTGTACATTTTTAATTGGTCATTGGCAGTAATTTAATAGTTTATATATTTATATATTGTTGCATTTAATTAAAAATAATTAAAAGAAACAAGTTTCTCATGGTTCAAGTCAACAGGACCTTGATTGCTTAGTCTCCCATGTACACGTGCTTTCTGCAATAAATGATACTGTTCTTCCCTGCTGAACTGTGTTGTTGTTTCCAGTTATTTTAACATCCCACTAGGCTAGTGGCCTCTTTTCAGGAGTTATTCAAGGTGGTATTCACATTTGGCCTGGGCATCAGGAAACTTCTGCTTTTTTCAGTAGGTGCCATGGGATCTTTTACAATTGTCTGAGCTACCAGCTCAAGCAAGTGGGTCCTCTGTTTAACAACTGATATGAATGACGGCACACTCAGGATTGCTGCACCTCCTTAAGGCTGTACTACAGTGTCAGAAATCCAGTCTCCTGGAGTGGAAATAGAACCCATTTTTTGGTCATCAGTAACAAAGGCAAATCCACTACCTATTGAGCCACTGACAATGACAATTAATGATTATAGTGTTTACCTCACCGATACAAGGTGGAGGATTTGATTCTCACTGACTCGGTTTTGGCTGGACATGTAATAGTCTGACTGACTGACTAGCTTTTACCCAAGAGCCTAATTCCTCCTTTATGACCAAACTGCCGTCTGAACTAGCTGTGAACCAGACAGTATGAATTCAGGTATTCCAAAACCACCGAGCAAAGTGGAGAGTCTGTTGTATTTACTGGTAGTGCATAGGCAGATGAGGTGTTAGGAGTTTAAGAGATCTAACCAGGTATTTGTTTTCTTTATCTTAAGGAGCATGGGAAGTCAGTATTGAAACAAACTCTGTTCATATGACTTAGCAAATCATATTGCCTTCTAATTAAAAGGAAAACCACTGTGAGGTCCAGTGAGGGTTCAGTGTGCTTGAATTGTTCACACTGCTGGCTCCTTTAAAATGTCAACTCAGCATCTGTGAGACATCTCTCTGAACCTCCATTCATTCCTTGTCCAGAAGTAATGCTACTGCAATGTTTCAAGGTTTGTTGCCCCCCCACCCCCCACCCATGACCCATGCCAAGAAACCCATTGCTTTGGTACACTCCTATCTGTGCTGAATAATACTGCTGCAGAGATGCCACATGTACACTGTACAATTGTGTAATAAATCCTGCAATACTAGAGTCAGTGCTGCAGTACATATGCCTGCCCTCTTCCTCTTCTTTTTGCCTTCTTGTGACTCCGAGGTTTTGGAGATACTGCACTTTGCTAAGATCATGACTCACTCAAGGAAATTATTTTTGCTACCATATGGGGCTATTACCGGTTGTTTTGTGGGAGAAGAGAAACAAGCAGAATGTAAATATGCTACTGGTTTGCTTTATATTACTAGCTCCTATTGGTTGCTCTGTTTTGGACTGCACTGTGCTCTCCTGCATTTTTTTTGCTCCAGTTCCTATTGGTTATTCTATTTTGGACTGCACTGTGCTGCTCTGCACTTTTTTTACAAATTAATACAATAATTCAGGGAGATTTTAATTTCCAAGACATAACTGGCTAACATTCAGTACAACAACAAATATGCACAACTCTTTTGAATATATAGCACCCTTTTGTACTAGTGGCTGAAATTTACTTGATGTGGTTCCTGTATAGTTCCAGAATGTTACTCACTTCCTGTTACCCCATCATGTCTAAAATCAGACCACATCGCTATAATATTCTCCATAAGAACCCATCCTCAGATATGAAATGTGCAGATTTTCTGGAGCTAAGATGGATAGAGCATGCTGGGTTTATCCCCCATTCCACAAAAAATGTAGCCCCTAAAGAATATAATATTTGAGTAGGCTGATCCCTAAAGGGTTCACAGATGTTGACAGATGACTATAAAGGGTCTGAAGAGCATGAGAAATGGTTCAAATCACATTTACCATCCTGAGATTTTTAATCTTGACAATAAAGATTGTAAACTCTGACACTTTAACTAAGAGAATATATCAGAAAAATCACACTGCACAACTGGAGAAACGGTCACCATCCACTTTTACTGTGTTCCTAGTACTTCGGCATCAAGCCTTCAAGGAAAAAATCATACACAAGAATGGTGTACTTTCTATACATTTCACTACATTCATTATTCAGTTCAGTTACGCAATAATTGATCAATTAATCAGTGAGTCAAGAAAGTTAAACTCTAAAGTGCATCCTAAGCAATAAACAAACAAATTAAACAAACCTTATGCAATACAAGGCATGGAATATGGGTGCATTTTGTTAAGGATGGAAAGTAGATATATTATTAATTTTGGAACTTTGTGGCCCCATGGGCTTAATATGGAGTTAGATTTACATGTATAGGATGAAATGTTTCAGTATGCATTATTTTATAAATGCATAGACATATAGGATGAATGATTTATATGTACAGGGTAAAATATTTAAGTATTTATTAATCTAAAGAAGTATAGGTGCATTGGTATGAACTTCTTAAACTATTAAGTTAAATGCAATGGGAATGTAAGGGTTGCATTTTAAAAGTTTTTTGATGCACTTTAAATGTTTCTGAAGCACTTTAATTGCTTAGGATGCACTTTAGATTTAATTTTTTTGACATACTGATTAAATGATCAACCATTGTAGGGCAAAATGTTTTAGTATTTGTTAATCTAGAGATGTATAAGTGCTTTTGTATGACCTTGTATTTTATAAGTTTTTTGATGCTCTTTAAATGTTTCTGAAGCATTTTAATTGCTCAGGATGCACTTTAAATTTTCTTGATTCACTGATTAATTGATCAGCCGTTGCAGGGTAAAATGTTTTAGTATTTGTTAATCTAGAGATGTATAAGTGCTTATGTATGAACTTCTTAAATTATAATGTTAAATGCAATAGGAATGTAAGGGGTTGCACTTTATATGTTGTGATGCACTTTAAATGTTTCTGAAGCACTTTATTGCTCAGGATGCACTTTAGATTTTAACTTGTTGTGACACCAGAAACTTAGCCAATTATTCTTTGCTGGTACTGCGGCATCATTATTGGTGAAGGAAGAATGCTACTTAAGGCTAGAGTCATACCTGCCTGGAATACGTATTCAGAGAGCTCCATCATGTCTCCCTCCATAAATTCCAGTGAGGTACATTTTAGGTCATTAACACCCACATGGACTGTGACCATGTCATACTGGTACTTGTGATTTAAAGACCTAAGTGCATGGATGATGTGATGGATCCTGACTCCAGCTAGACAGCTCACGGTGATTTTCTCCTTGTTTAGCTTGGTAAAGGGGAACATCAGTATGTCTTACAACAGAATCCTCACTAACTAGAATGTTTGGCTGTGTGGTGTTTTGCCTTATGGGCTTGGAAGCAGGGCTACTGTGATTTTCAGAATTATCTTTTTTGTGAGATGCTATCCTTTTTGTGTGTGTGCAGGATCACTGAGAGATGCTTTTAGGAGGTCTTGGAGGTTTGGATAGATTGCAAGTAAGTACCTTTGCATTTGTGGGTCTGTGTTTGTTCCTCAGTGGTGGTAGTGAGAGTTTTGGTTATAAAGCTAACAATCTTGTTTGCATTTTTTGTGTGCATTTGTGAGAGAGCTTTGCCTCCAATGACACTGTGTATCTACATCTCTCACACGCTGTCTGTTCTAAATTTAAATGGTTGTCAGTGAACATGAGGCAGTTACTGCACTATCTCAGGATGCCCGTATCCACCACACCAGAAGCAGAGATGACAGGGCATCGCCTATCCATTGTACTAGATCCTTTAGTAGATGGGAAGGAGTAGGGGAGAGTCACTTAAAGGTCTAAGTGAGAGCATTTAGTAGTATACTGTTAGTTGACCTGCAGTGGTGCTAACCTCTGAGCAAACTGTTCACAGCTGCTTGAAGAGCTGCCAGTAGGGGACTATGGAAAGTGTTTCCTATAAAGGATTTTAAACTGGAGAGGTTTGCTTACAAACAGTGCCTGGGTAACTGTGTTTGTGTGAGGCTTTTATACCAGCAGGATGAAATACTTTTACACAGTTAAGCCCTCATTCCAATCAGATAAACACACAGTAAGCCTTTCACCAGCAGTTCCCAACTCCTATGGGTTGAATCAGCCCTATGCTTCCACCAGATTGCAAAAAAATTATCTTAATGTAAAAAAAAACTGGTTAAGCTCAAGTGCAGTAACAAATGCTTTACAACAAAAGGCAGAATTCCTGCAGCATCAGGAATCCTTTAACTAAGTTCACTAACCTTAAGAAACATTCACAAGTATAGAAAAAAGTGCGCAAGCATAGGAGAACTTCTACAAACACAGAACAAATTTGTAAAACTTAGAAATATTTTGGCAAACTCATAATAGCTTTTTTTCAGTATCAGAGGAAATCTCAGAGTGCTGTTAAAACAACCTAACAGTAGTAGAGTGCCAAACAGATGGCGTTTCGTTAATAAGTGCAGGCTGAAAAAACCAAGTCAATAAATGCAGCACAAAAGTGTTAAATAGCATTGAGACAGCGCAATTGGAAAAATATTTTTATAAGCTTTGTTGGTCCAGATGGTTTTAGAAACAGCCCAGGTCTTGTAGCCACAGGTGTCCAAGCCAGGAACAGGGAAGCTCTGAATAAATGAGAAATCACGTCAAAATGTTACCCTGTAGTCACATGAAGAATAATGGCAGTAGGCGGTACTTTTCCATTATTGGGGCAACAGTTAAGGCACACTGAATATTCCAGCCAAATGACTGCAGATCTCATTTGTCGACATTTGCTTCTTTCCTAACAAACTGACAGTGGTGTATGCTTGCAAGTATCAAACCTCTCTAGCCAGGGATGTGAGAAATTTCTGAATTGCACTTCGGCCTCATGGCGACATTACCACGTGGTGGTGGTTGTTATGTCTTTCGGCTTTTCTCGGTTAGGGGTCGCCACAGCGGAACTCCGGTCCACTAATGATTGGCAGCTGATTTTTACATACCGAGTTGGCAGCCCTGACGCACAACCTTCAATGAAGGAACACCCATTCACGCATGTCTCCACGCAGAAGACGCTCTAGCTGAGAGTCGAACCCCACAGCGTCTTACTGTGAGGCGACAACGCTACCGCAGCACCATGACTGTAAACTAAAAGTTGTTGCCCGTCTTTTTCTGTAAATGTAATTTAACTCCTCAGCAAACTCATGGAATTATGTCATTATAGTGGTTTGATTATTGACGGTACATTTATCTGGAAGTGGAATTGGGGGCACGGACTGACGAGTCTCGTTTATTATTTACTTAGTTTTGTTATATTGATGAAGGATGGATCAGAAGAGGTAAAAAATAGTACATTTGCATTAAAAATGCAGCTAGAGTATGTTAATTTTTTAGTAAACGTATGTTACGTGGGTGATAATCTCTGATTTTTTGGAGTGTTGCTGTGTGTACTTATGTCATCTATACTGTATACAAACTGCCAACACCGGAGAAACAGGCTCTGTATCAGATATTTGCTTTGCATTTAAGATGAGCCTCCAAAGAAGGTAAAAGCAGTGTTAAAATGGTTATTACTAAATTTGATAGTTTAGCGAGCGTTGTGTGGCAGAGTTCCTGATAGAAAATTTTGAAGCAATTTCTAGACTATACTAGACCATACCTCTCACTTTCGCCTCATATTCTTTGTTTATTCCTCAAAAAACGTGTGGTTTTCTGGAAAGCCGCAGAGGATTGAAGTTACTATATAATTTCAATTCTTCAGAAAAGAATGCTGACACAAAACCTGTTGTTCTTAACTTTCTAAGTTTGTATGGGTAACATTTTAATCTCCTATTTTGGGTCTTTGTCCTCCCATTATTTTCAGATTTGTTGCACTCAGAGGTTAAGAAGTATGCTCTATTTTATGCGCATACCTCTTGAGTGTGCCTCATTGTGAGGAATGTTTTTATTTTCGACAGTTCCACACACTTCCCACCAGCAGTGAAAGGGCTTGTCACACATTCAGTGCTATGAATTTTAACTGTCTGCAATAAATAAATTTGAGTCATATGCAGCAAAAATATTTTTGTAAGCCTCACCTTCCAAATTGAAGCTGTAAGCGTTCCACATTTTGTAGAGGGAATGTAAGACAGTTGTGTTTACGTAAGAGTTACATCTGAGAACTGTTGCCCCAATAACGGAAAAGTACCCAGTAGGCTTTACTGATACTAATTCACAAAGGGAGTGTGTGTCACATCATAACATTAGACCCAGACAGTTTTGAACCCAACAGACTAACTAATGTTCTATATATAATTTCTTGGAAATTAATAATCGCAGTCATCTATAATGTCATTTGGAGAGACCTGCTGTTATTGGATGTGGAACAATAAGAGCACCTTCCTTCCCTCATACCAGTGCCTGTGTAAATGACTGAATAGTCCTCTCCTGGATCCTTGGCTGTGATATAGCAGGATAAATGGACCCAAGGCTCTCTTCAGCAACCCTGTCTAATTCTGGCTGCACCTCTGAAGATTCTAAGGAAATCTATGTGCAAGCAGAAGTACTTTGTCTTACAGTGCAAGCTAAAATATGTGTTGGTGATGAGAATGGTGGTGATTTTGTACCATCCCCTCAGTGATCCTTGGTTTGGGGAAGTATTAAAGATGATGACACAGATGTGGGGTATAGCCCACAAACCCGTGTCCTCCTTGCAGAAAGCAGTGCTTACGTTTTTTCCGTTTTATCCACCAGTCCTGTTGGGTAGTTCCTTTAATGATGGCCACTAATGTAGTGCAGTAAATCCCAGTATAGTGGATCCAGTTCCCAGGTGCCTGAGATTATCCTTCAGACATCTTAAGATTGGAACTTTTGGTTAGACCTTCCAAAACTGGACTCTGGTTGTACAGTGCCTGTAAAAGGCCTCTACATTCCAGAACCTTGTGGGTTACCTTGCCCCAGTAAGGAATCTTTGGCTGTGGACCAATTAGAGAAGCAGGACTGAGTTCTCCATTTTTTTTTTTTCAGTGAGGGCCGTTAACTACTTGTCTCATATGATTGTGTTCCAACAAGATCTAATGAATTCAGTGAGTCAGCCAGTGTAGTTGCCATGGAGCTGTAACTAATTAAAAACAATGGCCCAGCTGGTAGCTTTCTCTTCATTAGTGAGTGTGATGGTGAGAGTAGCCTACTGCTTCACAAAAATGTTAACCATTTGCTGGATTCACCATTCAGATGCATTGACATGCTTGTCTCAATTTCTGATTTAAAAGGACACCAAAGGTAATCATTATGAATTCCATATTTCATGGCCCTTAATTTTTGTCCTTGAGGAGGTAATGGCATACCTAATAAACTGTAGAAAAATAGAATAGACAAATTGCTTTTTTTGTGGTGGTGGTGTGAATTTTCAACCTCCTCAGTGCTTATTTTCAAGGAAGCAAAGGAGTGTCCAGTAGGTGTGGTTCAGAGATGGGCAGTAGCAAAAGAACTAGTAGTCTGGTAGGAATCATATTGCTGAGAGAAATCTCTAGAAAGGTCTTCCTCCCTGAGGGAATAGGCATTCAGCTGCCACATGAAGGCCAAAGTCCACCTTCTAGCAGACAATAGCAGACTCCTTGAAGCTTTGCTTGACTGTCCTACCCTGAAGGCAGGATGGGGACTTTTTATTTTCCATTTTCCTGTGTGTTCAGCTGTCATAAAGGGCAGGTGGATAACGAAGAACGATATCCAGAGGGTATGCAGTTTCTGCACTTACCACACATCTAATGGTGACGTTTGGCTGACATCCCACTCCATCAGAAATGAGAAGCAAGAAGTGAGCCGTCAGTCTTCTCTTAAAAAGAGCCTTTGCGGGAGGTCACGCCAGATCTGAAAGCATCTGGATATTACTTCAGGTTGTTTTAGTGCCATAGGAATTAAAGCACCTCAAGCCCATTCTGGATGTAAGTGGCCTGAATAGTTTTTTTTGAAAGAAATGACGTGATGTTGTCCTATCTTGCCTTCATTCTTTACTGGTTGGGTTTGGAACCGATCATCAGTTCTGACTCGGCTGTTTACAAAAGCTAGAGGTCTTCAACTAGCTTGTGGCTTACACCCTATCCCATGATGCCCTATGGAATTCCCCAGATCTCGTTTGCCACTAAACAGATCGGGTGCTTCATACTGGCTCTGGCTAAGTGATTTCTTTAAAATCGTTTTATTTCTTACAAATTGATAGTCTTTCTCTCCTTTTGGGATTAGTCTAGTTTAAGTAAAGTCTCTTTTCAATCTTTATTAATCTCCACACAGCCATCCCAGATGCTACCTGCATTCAATATGCAGATGACTCTACACTGGTATGTTCTGACACCTCTCCAGTAAACCTACTATCAACAAACCAGAATATATTCATCATAGTTGAAAGCTGGCTCTCTGATCGTCGCCTGATCTTAAACCCAAACAAAACCAAACTACTACTTTTCTCTCCCACTCGTAATACCTCAACAACATCCTTTACCATAAAATCTAACAACGGCAGTATCATCTCCCCAGACCACTACACAAAACTCCTAGGAGTAACTATTGATAACAATCTTAGATTTGACATGCATGTTAACCAAACCATTAAATCCATAAACAAGAAACGTGGGTCACTGTACAGGATAAAATCCTTCCTAACTCCAATGGCTAGAGCAACCATTGCCCACTCTCATCTTCTCTCTACCCTTCTTTATGCCGCTCCCATGCTTACTAACCTTAGCAAATCTGACCTTAACAAAGTTGCTATAATCATATTGCCAGATTTGCAACTGGCATGTCCTATAGGACACACCACTGCCTTAACTTAAAAAACTTTGGCTGAATAGAACTGCCAAGCCCTCTCCAGCTAAACCAACTTATAGAAGCATTTAAAATTCTCAAACAACCAGAAAACACCCCTGCACTGAAAAATATAATCATCCCATACAGCAATCTAGGCTCACTCCGCTCGTCAAATAGACTGCTTGTCCAAACAATCAAATCCTATAATTCAGCTGGTAATTCTCTATTCACAAATGCCATAGGTAAAATATGGAACTCCTTACCTCCCAAACTTACTCTTGTGACCTCCTTAGCCCAATTCCAAAAGAGTCTTAAACTTCATTTCAAATCACATTGGCTGTGTCCATGCTCCCAGCCCTGATTAGCTCTTTCCTTTAAACTAGGGTACTAACACCCTCTGGCTCACTCTAGTAGAGAAACTAAACCTTTTAATTATGGAAATGATCTAACTCTATACTTGTTGACTGAATCTGACTACAAATAGATGCCTTTATTATGATGACCATCACTTGTAAATGTTTACCTGAGGTATGGGTCCTGTAATCACAACAGGATCTATGGATATAAACTAAACTTATAATCTGTATTTGTTGTATTTTAAGCTAGCATGTTTGAACAAGTCTGTAAAAAGAAAAGTATGTAAAAGAATTTCTGTATTTGCTATAGCTATATCTAGCATGATTGAACAAGTCTGTACATTTTTTTTTCATAAATATTTTACTATATGTAACATTTTTCTAATATATCTATGTTGGAGCTTTTCTCCCCAGGCCTCCGCTGAAAATGGACATGTATTCAGTCTGACTATCCCGGTCAACAAATGTAAAATAAAAAAAATAAAAAACTTTCTTGACTCACTGATTAATTGATCAATTATTGTATAATTGAATTGAATAATGAATGTAGTGAAATGTATATAAAGTACACCATTCTTGTGTATGATTATTCCCTGGAAGGCTTGATGCTGAAGTGCTAGGAACACAGTAAAAGTGGATGGTGACCATTTCTCCAGTTGTTCAGTGTGTTTTTTCTGTCCTTGGTGAGTTGGTTCGTGGAGTGGTGTTTTTGGAGTTTTCTGACAGTATGTCAGTTACTGGAGCCTCGGTTGGTGGAGACATATCCATTTCCAGGTCCAATTCAGTAACTACCTTTCTTTCCTGTACAGAAATGTGGAGAGAAAGGGATGAGAAGGTGGCTGCTTCCGATTTGTGGTCTTATAATGGACTGGGAGACCAGCAGGCAACCAGGTATAAGAGACTAGAATGTTTGCTTGTAAAAGAGGTGTCTTTATATTATGATACCCGGTTGCTGGAGAAATATATCAGCCTGAATTTAGCCCTCGGGTTTTAAGGGTGGCTGAATTTTCTGAAGCTGATTTATTTGAGGAGTGGAAGAATATCTCTTTACAGTGTACTTTAGGGTGGCTTAAAGTACTTGTCAAACGCAACAACAGACTGCATGAACAAGTAAGAAATTCAATTTTATAGCTGCAGGACGAACTTAAGGGGGACTACAACTGCCGTATTTAATAATAAAATGAAAGATATTCATGTGAGAGTGGGCAAAGCTGAGGCTGAAGTAATTGAAAGGAAGCACAGTAAACTGGACAGAGATGATCGTGATTATAGGAACAACCTCATCTTTCAGTGGCAGAGAAAATCTAGGCAGAGCAGGTCCACCTTAAACATATAGCTATGAGGTCTCAGAGTTCGCGAGAGTCATCCTTTTCATCCACAGAAGCAAGCAGCAGCATCAACAGCACGAAAAGTGTTTCATTTGAGGAATTGAGTGAAGGAGGTGTCCAGCAGGGCGAGCAGAGCAGTGGTCAGAGAGTGAGCCCACAGCAATCGAAAAGCAAGTGCAACCGGAGGTGGCAGAACAGGAAGAAATTAAGTAAATCAGAGAATTGGACATTTTGGACTTAACATTACTAATGATGTTGTTGTCACATGTAATGAGGAGTATAATAACAGGTATGTCTTGAATAATGTAAATAGTCCACATTCAGTGAGTCAAAGTGAAATGTTAAATATTATTAATCTATCAGATTTGCAGTTAGATGATAACATGTATAGTTTACTTTTGAAAGGAATGAAATTTGTGCTAACATATTTTCCAGCCTTGGCAGACATAATGTTAGAAATATGTGCTTTTTGTCACAAACTACATTTAAAGGCATTTTTTTCTAAAACAAATCTAGAAAATGCAAATGGTAATGTAATGTGCAGCATTGATGAGGAACCATTGCTAGATGAAAATGAGTTAGTGGATATTTTTGCTTATGAACAAGAGCTTGAAAGTAACAGGGATAGTGTTAGGGATGGTTTTTCATATTACACTGGCTATGGAAAATTTAGTATTCCTAAGGTTCCTTATGTTAGCACTTTTTATCCCCCTAGAACGGTCTCAGCCATAATAAATTTTGAGAAGATGTTATACAAACAGTTGCAAGTTGACTATAAGAAGTTTTTTGACGGTTATAAGCCCCATAACTTGAAAAAGCATGATCAGAATGCATTAAGGCAGTTAAGCTTGAATAAAGATTATGTTTTTGCACAGGCAGATAAGGCGGGGTAACTGGGTAATAATGTCTAGAGTGAAATTTAACAGTATGGTGAAGGAATTGTTGCAGGAAGTTGGTGTTTATGAACAGGTGCAGTCAAATGTTCTGGATGCATATAATGACTTGTTGCTGGAATTACTTGAAAAGGGAGAGAGACTGGGATTTTTTTCCACCACTGATGTCAAAACGTTACATGTAAAATATACTAGAATGGCTAAGTTTTATGCCATTCCCAAGGTACACAAGAACTTAACAAATCCCCCTGGGTGACCCATAGTATCAGGGGTGCGGAGATATCTCCAGAATATTGGTATTTTTCTGGATGCACAGTTGAAAGAGCATTTGAAGTGAGTCCCTTCACACATTAGAAATGGTAAAGAGCTCACAGACATTTTGGGAGGTACTGAGTGGCAAGAGGATTTTTTTCTGGGCAACTGTTGATGTTAAGTCCTTGTATACCAACATTTCTTATCGGTGGGGTCTGGAAGCAGTAGCCAGACTATTGGGGGAAGGTCCCAGAACAAGTTATATTTTACAGCTGTTGGAGTTTACACTGGCACACAATGTATTTAGTTCTGAGGACAATTTTTTTCTACAGAGAACAGGAACTGCTCTGGAAGCATCTTTTGCCTTACTTTTTATGGGTTTTTTTTTGAGGAGAACTGTGTTTACAGGAATACATATTTTTGGAAAATGTTATAGTTTTCAAACGCTATATTGATGATTTGTTTTTTATATGTAGAGGGGGGATTAGTCATTTTGAACAGTTCATGTTGGAACTAAATCAGAATCAGTATGGCATCACGGTATCCTATCAGACTCATAGACATAAGATACAGTTTCTAGATTTGGATTTTTTTTGTGGATAAAGACAAGCTAGTGTCTTTTAAACCATTTTATAAGGAAACAGCGGCTAATAACTTTTTGCGTGCAGACAGCATGCATCCAGAACATTCACTTGATTCTCGCCCTTATGGAGAATTCAAGCGTATAGTGACAATGTTCATGACAGAACCACATTGGATGGAGAATTTGATATTGTTAGATGCAAGTTGGAGAAGAGAGGGTATTCTAGCCAGGTGTTAAATAGGGCTGAGGAAAAAGTGAGAAAGCAAATTGCTGGTCGGAGAGTATGGAGTCATGCAACACATCATGGGCATGGAGATCATTATAAAATAGGCAAATATGATATATTTTTTGTTAATAATTTTCCCCTTTTTCAGCTACATTGAAGGTGCTAGTGCAATGCTTTTGGGCTATTATACAGAAGGATAAGGAAGTGGGCAACATTTTCAAGGGCAGGGTTGTTTTTCTCACAGTAGATTTCACAACCTGAAGGAATTATTGAACATCAAAGAGGACTTTTTTTTGGTCCTTCCTGCCTTCTTGGCTCTACATCCCTCCCCCTCTCCCTTCCTAAATCTCCCCTACTTATCCCCTCCTCCTAAGGCTCATTCCTGCCCTGAACGTTACTTCACTGTGGTGATATCTGCGGCGCCATTTTTAAATCTGGGCCACACGCGTCCTCTATCCTCTGTGCATCGGACCTGCATCTGGGCTGCTGCTCTCACCTCCCGGTAGGTGTAACTCAAAAGAGAAAATTAATATGTACAACAGATTCAAAGGTTTTACTGTTTAATGTTTATGTTGCTAAAAATACTGAAACATTCTCATTTTATTGCTGCCTTTAACATTGCTGTTTAATTATCGTATCACAAAATATCGCAAAATGAATAATAAAAAATTCATCCACAGGATTCAAGCAGAGCAATCCAAAATTTAAGTCAAAAGGAGAATAAATGATAACGCGGACTACTCGAACAGTCCAGTTTTATTAACAGAAGTAAGCGCTTTCACGATTCGGCTTCATCAGACATGAGTTAGAAAAAATTAGAACATTTAAATATCTAACACTTGCATTTCATTGGTCACTACAGTGATGACATCACTGAACATTAGATTCTTAAACTATGTTATAAAAATCTAAAACAAGATATTATAAAAAACGTTAATATGAAGCATAAAAATGTAAACATGAGTGAAATACTTTAGTATTTTGATAACACTAGTAAAAATAAAATATCTATACTGAACATATAAAACCTTAACTAGAAAATTCCATAGTTAAGAAAACATAAATCAAAATTCATGGCTAATGAATCATTCAAGCAGAAACTATAACCCTTCTCTTTGGTAATACAGGTTTAAGGGAGGCTTTATCATTTAATCCAGGCTCCTTATCTGCTTGACATCTAATAATCCACCTTAGTTCATTCTCTTCAGTTAATGTTTCAATGTCACCACCTTGTATATTTGGTTTAAATACTTGTATAACAAGGAATACAAATGTGTGACTAGGACCTCTCTCCTTATGGTGTTTGGCAAGGGCATTGGTATGGGTACCTATACGAGTATGATATATGTGTTCCCTGACGCGTTCCCTGAGTTTTCTATTGGTCTTGCCTATATAGAAAGACTCGCAGGAAACGCACCTAGCCAAATACACTAAATGTTCACTTTGACAATTCGTGTTGGTATTTTAAATTTTAAATAAATTTGAGACTCAAGTTTTAAATAAAGGTTTAACATTCATTCATAGTATAGCAAGTGATATTACAGATACAGTCTTCGATACAAGACTCTTTGCACGAAATGTACAATTAAAGTTGGAGTTTGGGGACAACAATGGTACTGGTGAGCGTAAGGTTTTTCGAACCCCGAGTCTATATGTTCCCCCATTACACCCTTTGGTGGAAACCTTTACTCGATTAGTAGAACAAGACCTATATAAGTTAAATAAGTCAAAGAAGGAAAATAGAAGGAAACAGGGTTAACAGAATTTAACTTTCCAACAAAGGAAAGCTCTTTCTGAACTTATTAAGGATCCCACTATAGTCATTCGCCCTGCTGATAAGGGAGGTCCAATTGTTGTGATGGATTTAGAAGATTATTTGGAGAGTATGATGTTAATGTTAAGTGAAGGCTCCTTTTATTCTAGGATTGGAATAGATGAAGTTACCAATAAGGTTTTTAGGATTTATGACTTGTTAGATGACCTTTATAAAAGTCGAGATATTGACTATGAACTATTGAAATTCTTGAGGGTTAATAAACCCCTCATACCAGCTATACAGGGCCTTCCAAAGACTCATAAGTCTTTGGAGAAACCACCTTTACGCCCTATAGTATCTGGGAGAGGTTGGGTTACGGAGCCCCTTTCACTTTATCTGGAGTATTTTCTTAGACCCCATAGTTGATGCAAATCCTATCATTTTAAGGGACAGTAAACATTTTCTCTTAGAGTTATATACCTTTACAAAAGGATTACCTGATAACAAACCTTACATCCTCGTCACAATGGATGTAAAGAGTTTGTTTACAGTGATTCCCAATGATACAGATGTGTTAATGGTACATCAATACCTGACTGAACATTCTGATTTGACCCGTAAGACTATAGATCAGTTGACCTTGCTTTTAGAGACAGTTTTACAAAACAATGTCTTTACTTTTAATAAAGAGATATTCTTGCAAAATGATGGCGTGGCTATGGGCACTTCATGTGCCAATAGCTACGCCAACATAGTGATGGCTAGATGGGAGGAGGCACAGCTTTTCCCTTTACCAGAATTTCAGTGTAATGTTTTATACTATAGACGTTTTGTAGACGATCTTTTTTTCATTTGGTTTGGGTTGGAAGAGGAACTTCTTGATTTTGTATCACTTATTAATGATTTGACTAGTTTCCTTAGTTTCACTGTGAACTATTCTAGATGCAGGATTTCCTTTCTTGATGTAGATATAATGAGGCTTGACAATGGCTTATTAAATACATCCATACACCGCAAGGCATGTTATAGGAATACCCTACTCCATAGGGAAAGTATGCACCCTTCTTTCGTTTTTGGAAATGTGGTAAGGGGTCAAGTTATGAGGGCCTCAAGACTCAATCCCACTCATGATGGATATATTTTGGAAGTTTCGAACCTCAAAGAAAGACTTCTTGATAGATGCTACAGACAACGTGAAGTGGAAGTAGTTATTGATACTGCAAATTCCCTTAGACCAACCAGGGCCAAACCATACTTTTCTGATGGTGGGCTAATTGAGGATCGGCCACAGGGTTCCTGGGATTTAGGACATCTGAAAGTCCCATTGTTTTATACAACTGATATAGCAAAGATTCAAAATGTATTTGAGAAGCATTGGGATGTACTCTTATTAGATGAAAATATTAGGAGAGTTGTAGGATCAAAACCAGGCTATGTTTTTAGGAATAGGAAGAATTTGAAGTGCATGCTTTGCCAACGACCTTTAGACAGGATACATCATTATATTCCTTCTGAGTCAGTTAACACTAGGCCATGTAAGAAGTGTAAACAATGTTCCTACATAGATGAGAGAGTTTCCTTTATACATCCTGTCACTAATGATGAGTATACCTTTCATATCAACACAAATTGTCAAAGTGAACATTTAGTGTATTTGGCTAGGTGCGTTTCCTGCGAGTCTTTCTATATAGACAAGACCAATAGAAAACTCAGGGAACGCATCAGGGAACACATATATCATACTCGTATAGGTACCCATACCAATGCCCTTGCCAAACACCATAAGGAGAGAGGTCCTAGTCACACATTTGTATTCCTTGTTATACAAGTATTTAAACCAAATATACAAGGTGGTGACATTGAAACATTAACTGAAGAGAATGAACTAAGGTGGATTATTAGATGTCAAGCAGATAAGGAGCCTGGATTAAATGATAAAGCCTCCCTTAAACCTGTATTACCAAAGAGAAGGGTTATAGTTTCTGCTTGAATGATTCATTAGCCATGAATTTTGATTTATGTTTTCTTAACTATGGAATTTTTAGTTAAGGTTTTATATGTTCAGTATAGATATTTTATTTTTACTAGTGTTATCAAAATACTAAAGTATTTCACTCATGTTCACATTTTTATGCTTCATATTAACTTTTTTATAATATCTTGTTTTAGATTTTTATAACATATTTTAAGAATCTAATGTTCAGTGATGTCATCACTGTAGTGACCAATGAAATGCAAGTGTTAGATATTTAAATTTTCTAATTTTTTCTAACTCATGTCTGATGAAGCCGAATGGTGAAAGCGCTTACTTCTGTTAATAAAACTGGACTGTTCGAGTAGTCCGTGTTCTCATTTATTCTCCTTTTGACTTAAATTTTGGATTGCTCTGCTTGAATCCTGTGGATGAATTTTTTATTATTTGTTTTACGATATTTTGTGATACGATATTTGGACATAACCACAGGACTCTTTACCCTCTGGTGTTGTGCTTGCTTATTTTTATTGCTGTTTAATATTTCATAATTACTCCATCTCACCTTGGATTTGGGTCTGATTTATACATTGCTTAGGTAGAGCAGCGTGTATTCTTGTGCTTTCTGTTCTTTTTAGAATAGCAACTGCATTATGTCCATATTTTATGCACCAATGTGTCTGAATTACTCATTGCTCTGGTAGAACAGCATTTATAATGTGTTATCTGTTATATTTACTTAGCATCTGCTATATGTCTGTATAATCTGCTTAAAAGTGTCTATTAAGCAGCACCAGAAGCTGCACATAACGCTGGTGTCTCAGCAAGCTTTAATAGTTTGTCGTCAACATTATTTCTTGGTTTAATGTGTTGCACCATTACCTAGGGACTGAACGTGTTCATTCTATATCTAGAGGTGTCCTAATCTAGCTGCTGATATGGCATTCAGCAATATAATCTTAGCGACCATTTTTTTTTTACTGTTAAATGCATAACAGTGTCTTTTACCTGCAGACACGGCTTTCAGCATTAGCTACTCTAGCTGCTGATACGGCTTTTAGCAATATACTCTTAGCGACCAATGTTTTTGACTGTTAAATGCATAACAGTGTCTTTTACCAGCAGACACGGCTTTCAGCATTAGCTAATCTAGCTGCTGATATGGCTTTTAGCAGTATACTCTTAACAAGCATTGTTTTTTGACTGTTAAATGCATAACAGTGTCTTTTTACATGTAGACACTGCTTTCAGCATTAGAACCTCAGCGACCATCTATTTTTTTAACCTGCAACTGCATAATCAATGTCTTACCTGCTGACACGACATTTAGCCTTAGAACCTTAGTGGCCAATGCTTTTTAACCTGCAATTGCATTAACTGTGTCTTTTTCCACTCATTTGAAGCCGTACCAATAAGTCAGAATATTATCGTCTGCTGATTTTAGCAACATAGTATTATTAGTATTATTGTAGACACTGCTATCACTGAAATGTATTTAGACATTCTCTAAGTTTCCCTTAGGCCTGCTACAACCTGTAATTATCCTTTGTATAATCTCCTACCTAGGAATATTGCTTATTTATTGCTAATTGGGCGACTTAAATGGTCACTGATTATTTTTAGTGTGAATATGCATAGCACCTGTTTTCTTGTCACCTAACTACAGTTTGTATCTGATTTGAAGTGAAAAGTTTGTTACAATCTGTAGATCTATCTACTGCTCAACTGTTTCTGCCTCCATTTTCTCTACTTCTTAATTCTCTCTCCCTCAGCCTGCACTCTTTTTCCCTTCACCCCCTCCTCTTACTCCACTCTGTAAGACTACCTTCCTCAACTCTGAACTCACCTCTTCCTGCACTTTCCCTCATCCTATTTTTCCCCTACCCCCATTTTAACATTGTTTTCTTCTCTCCTTTTACAACTGCTCCCTCGGGTGTTCCCCCTTTGTTACTGTTTAATCAGAAAATTCCTCCTTTCCAAGAGAAGATATCCGTGGACAATCTGCTTGATCTACACTAAATATACTGGGACCTTGTCTCCCCATTGCTAAAGAAACTCAGTGTATGTAATTAGTCTTAAATATGTTATTCTAGTGACTATCTAAACTTGATTAGCATCCTACCTCTATGTGCTTGAAAGTAGCCTACTGGAGGCTATTGCATTGCCCCTCCCACCCTTGGTTTACAGTCTACTCTCGTAGTCCCCTCACTGCCTCTATTTAACTTTCTAAACCTAACTTCTTAGAGGAACCTCTTTTTCTAAGTGTACCTCCCTCCTTTATCCACTAGCTGGCAGCATACTCTTGATAAAAAGACCAGCAATAAACCTTTTCTTTCCTGCTCCACTTATTTACTCTGCCTAAAATGTCTCTGCCCTTTTCCAATGAATCAGTGGAATTACCACCACACACTCATGCACTTTCTTTAAAGAGTGTAACCTACCAAACATAAAATCCAAAGTTAATAACTAGAAAACCAAAGTTAGTAACCAGAATACCTGCACCCTAGCAGTAGGTCTCCTTTTCCAGACTCAGGTCACTGATTGTTTTTTGGTCCTTCCCGCCTTCTTGGCTCTTACCGCTCCGTTCGCCCTGCAGGCTCATTCTGCTCCCCTACCCTGCCCCCAATTCTCACCCGCCCCCAGTAGTCCTACATTTATTCCTCCTCCTACAAATCCCTCCCTCTCCCCAACCAATCCTCATACACCTTTCCCCCACCCCTTCCTCCAACCCACCTGACTCTCACTACCACTCCCCCTACCCACCTAATATCACTTTACGCTCTTCTCTATCACTTCTGACTGACTCCAACTATCATGCCCACCCTTCCGCATACAGTCCTTATCTCCATATCCTTGCCCTTCCTTCTATTACCTCTTTACCATGCCACCTCCTTTACTGATTTCCATTTACACTCTCCCCTTTTCCTCCTCACAACATCCTTACATCCCACTATCACAATATCTCAGACTCTTTAGTTCCATCCCACCCTATCCTTCTCCTAAAAGTAAAAGTTTTCCCAAACTCTACTAATTACTAAAAACCTAAACCTAAACTCTACCAGCCTCTTCTATCCAAATACAAACCTAATAAATGTATTCCCCATTGTATTCTCCATCCCACTTACCTTTGCTTAGCCAGCGACATCCACCCCAATCCTGGGCCAACCATCTCTCTAACAAATCTTCCCAGCACCAACAACAAATCCTCAAGTAAAAATCTCAAATTCCTCACCATCAACACCCAAAGCTTAATAAATAAATTAACTTTCTTCCATGCCTGGCTCAACCATAACTTACCAGACATAGTAGCCATCTCTGAAACCTGGCTAAAACCTCATATAAGTGACTCTGAATTTCTTCCCCCTGGATTTCACTCTCTCCAATCTGACCGCCCAAGTAGAAGAGGTGGTGGTGTAGCTTTAATCTACTCCAACTGATTGTCCATCACTCCTTACCCTAACCCCATCCTTTCTTTCACTAATGCTAAACTTGTGATTGGCCTACTTAAAATAAACATCCATAAAAGCATCTGTATCATTTCCCTCTATATTCCTCCTGGTAACAACACCAATACCCTGGAGGACATACTCTCCTGGACATCCTCCAATATTAAGCTAGAAACCTACATTTTGGGAGATGTAAATATTGACTGGGGAAAAATCATCAACCCTAATCCCACCATAGCAATCAACCTATTCAACTTCACTCAACTTACTAACTCCATTACTAGACCTAACAAAACCAACCCCCAGGCTCCATACTTGACTGGATCCTAGTATCTCATCCTAACTAAGTCATAAAATCTGGTGTCATACCCGACTCATTAGGAGACCACCTCCCTGCCTTCACCCTTCGAGCTACTCCCACTTCCTCACACTGTCACCAATACATTCATACTCATAACCTATCTAACTTTAACCCTACTACCTTCTCTGACTCCCTTAAGCTAACTGGAACCCCCTAAAAATACTACCATTAGACAAAGCCGTTGACTACTTCAATTCAATATTCTTAACTGTCCTTAACTCCCTAGCTCCAATAAGAACTAAAAGAGTTAAAACAAAGACCACCCCTTGGCTCACCAAAGATACAAAAATGATTATGCTACAAATGGATAAAACCTGGAAAACCTACCTCCGCTATAAACAGCCAGAAATATTACTTAAATATAAACAGTTGAGAAACCTAGCCAAAAAACAAGTAATTAGAGATAAAAAGTCTTACTACATCAAACAACAAGAAAATCATGCAACAAATCCCAAACAGTTGTGGAACTCTATTAATTCCCTCCTCAGGCCAGGTACAAAAAACAACCCCTGTCCGGACGCCAGCAAATCTGACCCAGAAATTGCCTCACTTTTCAATACCTTCTTCACCTCTTCTATTGCTGAGCTAACAAAGACCTTTACCAACAATAACCCTCCACCCCTCCCTGCTCAATCTTCCCCTCCCTCCACCCTAATTTTGAACTTAAACCCGTCTCCACCAATCTAATAAAGAAACTTCTTTATAAACTAAAGCCTTGCTCCAATGCCCCTGACAGCATTCCATCCTCCTTCCTAAAAATAGCTTCAGATGTTATTGCTCTGCCTATCAGCATCCTGATCAATAGAGCACTACTTGAATCTTATGTACCCAGACTATGGTGTACTGCATTTATTCGTCCACTCCACAAGGATGGCAAAAATTGTAATGTCTCCAATTTCTGCCCCATAGCCTCCTCTCCCCATCTCCAAAATTCTTGAAAATTGCATCCACCTGCAGTTCTTGCCATTCCTTACCAAATACTAGCTACTCTCTCCTACTCAACACGGCTTCCGCCCAGGGCACAGTACTAACTCCACCCTTCTTTCCTTCTTACATTCTGTCAGTTCCGCCTGCGACTCTGATAATATGGTATCTTCTGTTCTGCTGGACTTACCCAAAGCTTTTGATACCATCTCTCTAATCTCAACCTTTCCCAAAAAAACTCTTTCATGGTTCTCTAGCTATCTTTCAAACAGGTCCCAAGCCGTGAAATGGGGTCAAGCCACCTCCACTTTCCTTGCTACCCCCACTGGAGTATCCCAAGGTTCCATACTTGGCCCATTGCTATTCAATATCTTTATTAACGACTTCCACAAAGCCATTCCTAACACCAAAATTGTGCAATACGCTAATGATTCCACTTTGATCTGCTGCGCCACTAACCTAACAGAGCTCCAATTTCTGACAAAAAATGCCTTCTCAACCACTGAAAACTCGATGCTCCAAAATCACCTCTCACTAAATGCCAACAAAACTAAGATCCTAATATTCTCCCCCTCAAAATCCACCCCTCTTGATAAAAACTCTCTTCAAATTACCAGCCTTAACAACTCCACTATCGAGATCATACCCTCTGCCAAACTTCTTGGTGTCACAATTGACAATCAACTAAAATTTAACACTCATATCCAGCTAAACATCAAGAAAACACACATAAAACTTGGCCTACTTTACAGAAACAACCACTTCCTCTCACCTTTCACCAGACTAACTCTTGCCTCTACCTATCTCCTTCTCTCTCTTATGTATGGCACTCCTCTGCTCACTAATTTATCTTCCACACTTACCTCCAAACTGGAAGTATGTTACAACAAAATCTCCAGATTTACTACCAATGCCAAATCCTCCTCTCATCACTGCACCTCCCTTCACTCTTGAAACTGGCTTGAACTCCTCAACCTACTTGACTTTCACCAAATAACCACAGCCCACAAATTATTGTTCCAACCCACTAACTGCCCTGCATTGTCTAATATACTACAACCATATACCCCCCCTCAGACCCCTTAGATCTTCTCACCAAAACCTGATCACCGTTCAAAAGCCGAAGCGCCCAGCTGGTCAGCTTCTCTTATCCTTTACCCTAGCAAAAAAATGGAATGCTCTGCCCTCCTCTCTAAGGACCTGTAACAACCATAATAACTTCAAAACTCAACTTCATTCCTACCTCTACCTAAACAGGAAATGCAACTGCACTCTTCCGCCCATACCTCTCAAGCTCTCCTCCCCCTTCACTCCAGGCTAACCTTTTTACCTTCCTAACCTCACTGTCAATTGCTGATTCGTATATGTAACTAAATAGTAAAATCTAGCTATTATGCTATATGTTTGTTTTTATCTCCTGAACGAAATTGTAATTGTTTTTGTCTTATTCTTGTTGAAGAAACCCATTGTTTGTATTGCAAACTATCTTTGAAATTTTTCATGTTAATAAACTTTGTTCTGTGGAGCTTTTCTCCCCGGGCCTCCACTGAAAACAGGCCCCCAAGCCCAGTGGACCTCTCTGGTAATCAAACTGGAATAAATAATAAATAAATAAATAAACAGTAGGGTAAGTAGGATGGAAACTGGCTCTAACACAGTAGGCACCTTTAGATGTGGAAGGTGCAAGCTGTGTGACAAAGTCAAGAACATTTCAGGTACTTTGATTAATGGAAAGAAGTTCATTGCCCTGGGATCTTACAATTGCAGTACCAGTGTGGCTGTTTATGAAATTGGATGTGATTGTCTACCTGCAAAGTGGTATACAGGCCAAACCAGAAGAATGGTGAAAAGAAGAATTATGGAACATTTGGGGGATGTGCGGCATGTTAGGCTTAATAATCCTGTGGCCCAACATTTCCACGCTGTTCACAATGGTAACACTAGTAGTTTATTTTTTTCTGTTTTAAACAAACCTTATGCAGTACAAGGCATGGAATATGGGCGCATTTTGTTAAGGATGGAAAGTATATATATTATTTTTTTTTCAAATAGAACTTTTATTGATTTCCATTGCATATACATCACACCAAAAAGAGCAAAACAAAAAGGAAATGCAGATTGACAATGACTGTTCATATAGAGGAAAACATACAAAGAACATTTTTATCTATAGTATATACAAAAGTGCTGCTTTGGGATAAACCCCTGGACTAAAATAAGTGAAAGATACTTTTATAATCAAGAAGATAATTCAATTAAGCCAAAAGCATTTCCTATAATTACAATTAAGAAATTTAAATAAAAGAAAGATAAACATGTATTCTTTAATCTGAGCCACACATCAAAAGACAATGTGAAAGGGGAAAAGAAAGTTACTGAAACATATGCAGGAATCATTCTTAGTTTTAGCCTATCTCAGCTCAAGAGATTTTTAATTATCAGCTAAAAGTTCAAATAGAGTATCCCAGAACTTCTGAAAGTAAGTGAGTTTCTTAGGACTTGTTATTAAAATTTTTGTGAAGTAATGTATTTGACAGCCATTTTCCTGAAGCCACCCCATGAAATCTTTGTATGAGCTATCCAATGTTTGGTAATGTAGAGTATAACTAGTAAACAGAGAGTTATTAGGATGTGAAATTTTAATTTGGCTTAAGTACTGGTGTCATTCAAAGGGGATCCAATGCCTGTCAGCTTGGGATGATATGCTCGACAAGCCACGATGCTTCGCTAGGGACGGCTTGCACCTTTCACCCCTGGGCTTTCGGATATTGGCAAAGGCTCTTGCTACCCCCATAGTGCCTTTTTTAGGCAAGGCTCAAAAGACAAACCCACCTCCATAGGTATCACAAGGGATAAGAAACTAAGAGTAATGCTACTCAATGCCAGAAGTCTAAACCTCAAGATGCACGCACTCAAAACTCTCCTTAGCATGGAGAACATTGATATCTGTGCAGTAACAGAAACCTGGTTCAGGGCTCCCAAGAGCACCCCAGCACTACCAGGTTATACCTCATACCATGCTTTTCGGCCCCAAAACTTGGACCGAACCACAAAAGGAGGGGGGGTATCGGTATTCATCAAAGATACCCACACCTCCAGGTTGGTGGCAAAGCAACGAAGCATCAGAGACTATCCATGTGCAACTAACAGTGGGTAAAACTGCCTTCCAGTTTATAGCCTGCTACAGACCACCCCCCCAAACCCAGGAACCACACTCAGCCTTCCTGAGAACACTGGAAAATATGAAGGTCTCTCCAAATACCATTATATTGGGCAACTTCAACTACCCAAACATAGACTGGGAGCATTACTCTAGCACCAACACCCTAGCCCAAAGGTTCCTAGAATTTATAAACTCAAATGCTATGGAACAACTTGTTACCATTCCCACAAGAGGGGAAAACATACTGGACCTGATCATCACCAACATGGGAACTCTATGCTCCAGACCAAAAGTGTATCCCTCACTGGTAAGATCAGACCATAAACTAATCTCACTGGATATACACATCCCGACCCCACCCCCTGCCCAGAAAACCACAGTGAAAAACTTCTCTAAAGCAAATTTCACACTCCTCAAAACTGAGGTGGAATCCTTCAAAGCCCCCAGGCCTGTGGAAAATATGGCCCAGACCGCAGAATCCTTTATAAACGCATTCTATGAACACCTTCAGGAATGCATGGATCATGCGATCCCAAATAAAACCAAGACCCAATCCTCCAAAGGCAGACGTCCTGTCTGGTGGACCCCAGCCATAAACAAACTATACAATAGAAGGAGGAAGCTACTAAATGATAGAGCAAAATCCCAAAAAGGGAAGGCATCACTGATCAGTATTAGCAAAAAACTACGGGCACTCATAAAATTGTCTAAGGCCAGCTTCGAGAGAAAAATTGCACAGGACACTAAGGATAATCACAAGGCTTTCTTTTTTTCAAAACAGGTTTATTGTTTTAACATATAAGAGAAATATCATAACAATTCTATACAAGTAATTAAAAATAGGTATTATTATAATATTCAACAAAACAACTAAAGTATTTACAAAGACATCCACTACAATCAGATCAATTAATTAAACTAAAATACCATGCTATTGAAATTAAAATTTTTTTAACAAATTTTGTAAATTATCCCATACAATATAATAAGATGTTTTTCTATTTGTTCTTGTCCTAATTGTGTTTATTTCCATATGGCACACTATATTCATAACATTTTTAAATTCATTGAACGAAGGAGGTGTATCTGAAATCCAATTTCTAGTTATTATTTTCCAACCACTGCTAGAATAGACCATAACAAGGGAAGCTTAACCTTTTTAACACTTTGAGGTACAGGTGTGTTGAATAATATAAGAGATTTAGAAATAATGAAATTATCTGTAAAAAGAGCCTGCAAAAATTCATTAATTGACTTCCAGTATTCTTTCAATTTTATACAAGGCTTTCTTTAGTTATGTTAGGAACCTGGGTGGTAATTCCCAGATATGCTCAGAATTAGTCCAAAATGACAAAAAATACACTGAACCCACAGACATTGCCAACATCCTAGCTGACAGGTTCAGTGCAAACTTCTCCCCCCCCCTACCAAAAGGACAAATATCTATCCCAGCAGAGTGCTGCCCCCCTGACATCTCCGATGCTCAGGTAAGAGCCGCCCTCTCCAAAGCAAAAAACACAGCATCAATAGGACCAGACGGTGTCCCGGGCTGCGTCCTACATGAACTCCAAGAAGAGCTAAACTCAAACATAAAACTACTGTTCAATCTCAGCCTTACTACAGGATATGTGCCCAAAGAGTGGTGTACAGCAACAGTGGTCCCTCTCCATAAAGGTGGTGCCTCAACGGATCCTGGAAACTATAGCACCATAAGCCTGACTAGCTTGGTCTGCAAAGCTATGGAAAGGATCATCATGGACCTCATAAATAAAGATATTGGGGACCTACAGGCACAGACACTGGATCCTACCCAGTTCGGCTTTGTTAAGGGCAGATCCTGCCTCTTAAGCCTGGTTGATTTCTTTGAAGCAGTCAGCAAGGCCATTGACGAGGGGAAGGTGGTCCACACAGCCTACCTGGACCTCGCAAAACCCTTCGATACAATACCCCACTCGGGCATTATAGATAAGCTCACCAGCTTAAATATAAACCCCTATGTCACTAGATGGATTGCAAGCTGGCTCGAGGACAGAACCCACATGGTTAGAATTGCTGGAGCCATGTCAGACTCCAAACCAGTTACAAGTGGTGTCCCACAAGGCTCAGTCCTGGGACCTCTCTTGTTCGGTATATATTTCTAGGAGGTACAGGCCAACACGGAAGGACTGTGGCTGACCAAGTTCGCAGATGACTGCAAACTGGGCGCCATAATCGACTCTCCAGCTGACACAAGCATCCTCCAAAAGGGCCTCATAGAAACAGACAACTGGTGCCAGAGCCATAGCCTCAAGCTAAATGCCAAAAAGTGTATAGTCATCCCCTTTGGCAAAAACAAAGTGCCCACAAATTACCACATAGGTGGTAATCCATTAAGTACAGAAGAAGTAATTAGGGACCTGGGGACCCAAGTTGATAGCAATCTCTCATTTGACAACCACGTGGCCAAAGTGGTTAGAAAAACATTTTATATAGCCCACCTAATCATGAAGGGATTCACATCTAGATCAGGGGAGGTCATCGTGCCTCTTTACTCATCCCGCCCATAATTGAGTACAATGCCCCTTTTGGGATGTACCTTACCAGACACCTGCAGCAACTGGAAAGACCCCAAAAGTACCTCACCAAGAGGATCAAAGGGCTCAAACAGATGCCATATGCTGCCCGGTTAAAGAAACTCCAGCTCTACTCAGTGGCATACCGCCTGTTCAGAGGCGATCTGTGCCTGATGTATAAAGCCATGTCCAACCCGGAATTAATGGACATGCTGCACCTCAGAAAATCCAAATCCCATCGAGCTACGCTCGAGAGACTTGAACCTCAGCACTGAAATAAATAGGACATGTTGGAGGGACAGATTCATAACCCAGAGGCTCCCTTCACTCTGGAATAAAATCCCAGTCCAGGTTAGGCAGAGTCCCTCATTGATTCTCTTCAAGAGGAATCTTGATGAGTGGATGGGAGATCGTAGGTTTACCCCGGGTATCACTTCTGTGTCACTGTTAGACAGAGGCACAGTATACTAACCTTGAAAAAGGGCATAGAAAAATAAATTTAAAATGGGTGGCGAAAGCCAAACACATTCTGGCTAGGCTTATAAATGCCCTAGGGCAGATAGCCTAGTATGAACCTATGAACCTATTATTGTTTGAGATATGTTAAAGTGCCATCTTCCACGAGAGAGTTGATTTGTGCTAACCCATCTTGTGTAGTTTCACCTTAAGAGAACACCAAATGCTGTGGGAGTATCTACAAAACCATAATATATGTAGAATGTCAGCATGAGGGTAGGAGCAGCAGAGGCATGTAGCCGAAATGTTCGGATTAAATTTGTTTAAGTGGACAGGTGTGAAGTATAGATTGTTGGTAATCATGAATTGAGTGTAGGTAAGTTTCTTAAATGGGGAGAAAGAAAGAGTACATTTAATGGTAGATCATTTCTGTTCTTCTGATAGATTTGATCCTTGCTGTTTCCAAGAGTCTGCAAATATCACTTTATCTTGGTGAAGTATTGAATTTATATACTTATAGGCTAGGGATAACATGCTCTTGTTATTGGTTAGAGTTTCCATTAATCTAGAGACCTGGTTGAGATCTGCTTAATTTATATTGAGAGCATAAGGCAGAGTTCCCTTAACTGGTGCAGAATTATAATATATTTTTTAGATAGATTTAGGGTATCATGTAGTTTTGTGAGTAATGAGTCCCTGTATTTATAGATATCCCATAGGGTAAATTCTTTGATTTGAGGGTAGTTGGACAAATTAATCATATTTCTATTGGAAAGTAGATATATTATTAATTTTGTGGCCCCATGGACTTAATATGGAGTTAGATTTACATGTATAGGATGAAATATTTCAGTATGCATTATTTTATAAATGCATAGACATATAGGATGAATGATTTATATGTATAGGGTAAAATATTTAAGTATTTGTTAATCCAAAGAGGTATAGGTGCATTGGCATGAACCTCTTAAATTATTAAGTCAAATAGGTTCATAGGTAGGTACTAGGCTATCTGCCCGAGGGCATTTACAAGCCTAGCCAGAGTGTGTCGGCTTTCGCCATCCCATTGATTAATTAACTGATCCTCTGTCAAGCAGAGCCAATGAAGTGATCCCAGAGGTGTATTTTCTGTTATCCATCCACTTGTCAAGGTTTCTCTTGAAGAGTGTTAGTGAGGGGCTCTGCCTGATGTAATTTGGAATTTTGTTCCAAAGCATGGGGAGTCTCTGTGACAGGAATCTATCCCTCCAGCATGTTCTATTTATTGTTGTGGAGAGGTTTAGCTCACTAGAGCGTGTGGCTTGCAGTGACTTGGATTTTTTTAGGTGGAGCATGTCCATCAGTTCTGAGTTGGACATGGCTTTGTAAGTCAGGCAGAGATCACTGAGTAAGCAATATGCCACTGAGTAATGCTGGAGTTTTTCAGTCGGGCTGCATAAGACATATAGAAAATCCAATAACCGAAATGTGCACGAAACCAGGAAGTACACAAACCAATAGCCAGGAAGCAGACCAGCCAGCAATAAATCAATAAAAACGAGATCCTTTAATCCAACAGAGCAAGATGTAAAACACACGAAATCCTTAATCCAGTAAAACAGATTTTAGAACACACAAGCGCTTTCGCTCAGATAAATTCTGAGCTTTATCAAGTGACACCATGTTGTTACAGCAGGTGCCTTTTATAGCTTGAGAGTCTTTCTATTAATTAAAAAGATGCTGTTAATCAGCGTTTTAAAGGAGCTGTTCATTGTTATCATGTATCAAGAATTTTTTAAAATCAATAAAGTATTACTTTAAAAATACAAAATGACCATTTAAAAATACACATTTGTTTATAAATTACAAATGAAGTGTGCTTGAACCATAGGAAAATAGAAACCAACCATCTGAAATTTCCTTACATAATTAAAAAATATATACCTTACTCTAAAAAGAACAAGGAGGTGTGGATTTAAATTAAATGTAACATTTTTCATTGTGAGTGTTACTATATAAAATTATTCCATTAAAAAAAACATAGCTTGCATAGGTGTATTATGTTCCGCCAATATTATTAGTAGATCTCATAGCATTAAAGGGTTCCAATTAATAATGAAAGGGGGCTAATATGTTATAAACCATTCCTATGCCCAATACCTCTTAAATACCACCACTACACAAAGCAGGATGTGGGTATCTTTATTATTTAAATGTATACAGTCGTAGATATTAGATACAGCACTCTACAACCTTGCCCTCCTTAATTTTAGTATTGGTTTGATACTAATAGTACCGTTAAGCCCAGGAGGTCTTCCTGCATCTAATTTTAACTGCCAAAGGAGCTCGCGATATTCAAGGGTCGATTCCCAATCACCACCCCTGGCATTGGGCTCTACCTGCTCGAGAACCGTAAATTTCAAGTTAATGTTAGGACAGCTAAGGGAGTGCTCAAAAAAAGCATTGGTTGCCTTCTTTTTAGTTATATCATAAAAATGTTCATAGATCCGTTTATGGAGCTCCCTTTCCATTTTCCCTACATAAAAACTTTTACATGTGATGCAGAGGCCTAGATAAGCCACCCCCTTAGTGCCACATGTGAAATGGCCTGTTGGATGGATTTTAAACCTTCTGGATGGAATAGTTAAAAATTTTTCATCCAGAATAGCATGGCATTGGCTACATGCTCCACATCTATAAGTGCCCCTCCTAGTTGGATTAACCTTCCTCTTGGTGTTTTGCTTTTTTTTCAAACATTTCTTTGAGGTTAACGCCCCTTCTCCTTACAAATGTAGGTTTAGCAGGCAGTAAACCTCTAAATTCCTCAAAGAGAGCAAGCACAGGCCAATATTTTCTTACAGTTTCTTCCATTTCCCTTGAATGCAAAGAATAGGTGTAGGTAAAGCTGTTTTTGAAATTATTGGTTGTGTCAGGTATTGAGCTAGGTGGTGTAATGGTCCCTTTGCCCAAAATAGGTGTATAAATAGTTTCTCTTTTGGAATCAACCTCTTTTACTAAGCTCCTAAAAAGATCCGGGGGGTAACCTCTTTCAAGAAATAAACTCTCCAAAAGTTTAACTTCTGCTATGTAATCATCAGGTTCACTGCAAATCCTACTGGCTCTAATGAGTTGCCCCTTTATAATACCCTTTTTCTGAAAAAAGGGTGTGCATTGAATTAGAAAAAGTGGGCTTGCGGTACAATTTAGACTGGAAAGTGTTGTTCAAATAATCTTTGTATATAGTGACATCCAAGTAGTGTAACTTATCTAAATCAATAGAGTGTGTAAATAGAAGAAAGTCAGTGGTTGTATTGATGTAAATAAGAAATCTTTCAAGTTCCTCTACAGTTCCACCCCATAAAATGCAGACGTCATCAAGGTATCGTCTGTAGAAGAGTAGATGCTGCTCCCAAGGGGGAACCAGCACAAACTTGTGCTCCCATACATGAAGTACCACATTTGCATAAAATGTGGCACAAGATGCCCCCATTGCTACTCCTCTACTTTGCTTAAAGAGTTCTCCATTAAAGAAAATGAAATTGTTCCGAAGAACAATTTCCATGAATTCAACTATTAGATTGATTAATCTGTTGTTCATGTTCGTTTCCTTATTGAGAAACTCACTAAACCAATCCAAACCCTCCATGTGAGGTATGCTGGAAAAAAGATCTTTGATGTCGATGGTAACCAAAAGTAGTTCAGGGGAGAACTTGGTGGTAGGAAAATCACGCAGGAAATGCCAAGAGTCTTTACATACATGGGTGAGCAGGTGGGTGAGTCCTTTGGTCAAACAATCAATAAATTTCCCTATGGGTTCAGTAATCCCTCCTGCTCCTGCCACTATCGGTCTGAATGTTAATGGGTTTGTCCCCTTATGAGTTTTTGGGATCCCAAACAAGACCGGTATCCTTGGTTTTTCTATGTGTAGGTAATTGTAAAGCTTCTCGTTGATGGCACTTTGCAACAAAAGATCTTTAAGATGGTAATTAATTTGTGCTAAAGCAATATTAACCTCATTGCGTGAAACCGTAGAGTATTGCTCATCATTTTGAAGCATATTATGAAAATAAGCTTCATAATCAGCAGTGAACATGAGCACTACCCCTCCACCCTTGTCTGGTTTCATAATCCTGACATTGTCCTCCTTTAGTTGGTTAATAAAACTGAACTCTTTGGTGGACATATTGCTAGGAGGTAGAAATTCTTTACCAGTAGATATCTTCCTAAACTCTTTTTCCACCAAGTCCTCAAAAACTGAAATTAGTGGATGCAATGGGGGATTGAGTACACTTTTACGGGTTAAACCTGTTTGCGTCAATTGTTGTCCTTTGAAAAAATGTGATAAGTTTAACCCCCTAGTAAAAAGTTTTAATTCAACCAGAGACTGTGGAAGATTCATTGGTCTAGAAGGAACAAAGTGCAAGCCACGTGTAAACACATCAAATACCCAGTCCTCTAATTCTAAATCTGTAAAATTGTAAATTGTGAAGTTGTTCTTTTTTAATATAGTACAAGTCCCAGTAGAATCCCCTGCAATATCATTAGAAGTAATATAATGATCTACAGGAGGTCCAGTGTTCATAGTAATTCCTAATACATCAAAAAAACTTCCTTCATTCATTACCTGCAGGTCCATGTCCTGGGTGCTTGCTTGTGTCCCCAAACCCCGGTCCTCCCGGGGTTCTGCTGAAAATCCTGGTTGTTACCCCTTCTGCCCTTTTCAGCAAGCCTTTCACTTCTCCAAAGTGGCTCTTCCACTTCTTCATGGACATTTACCTCCTGGTTGTGTACTTCAGAGGGAACTCTGTTTGAAACTCCCTTAGTGTAGCGGTTAGGGGCAGGGTAAGCCACCCCTTCCCTATACTCAACCAAATCCCTTTCTAGCTTTCTTAGTTTCATATTCAAAACTTTATCACAAAACACATTCACCTTATCAAACATTTGGTCATACTCAGATTTAAAAACGATAAAATCTACATCAGTTGTTAGTTTGTTGTTTAAAATTTCTAAATCTTCCAACAATGAACAAGCCTTCAATTCATATTCTGAAATCATTAAGTTTAGCATCTCCACGCCTGCCTTGTCAAAAATATCACATAACTTTTGGAAATAAATAGAACCTGGTTGCACATTATTGGGAAATTTGTAGAAACGCAATCCCTTAGGGATGCGTTTAACCCTAGTGCATTCCCTAAGGTAATCAATTTCAAGTTGGTTAGTTTTTAATAAATAAAGTTTGTCTTTAAACTCTTCAAAGTCTTGCTCAAACACAGAAACATTTCGAGAATTCACAGTACCTTTAGAAAAGCCAAACTGTTGTCCAGCCCATCTAGAAAAATTAAAATCCTTTGCTCTGTGTTCAGTCCTGTTGCTTTTTGGGTTCACATTTCCCTCATTCGTTTCACTATGTTCGTGGCGCTCCTCATTATTCAATCGGCTTGCTCCTACTCCTGCCATATCAAAGGCAGGTGGTGGCAATCCTTTGAAAAGTTCCGTTGCTATGAGCCCAGAAACTGTTTTTTGTCTAGCACCAGCTGCGTGTTGCTGATTATACGCTAACGCCGGTGAAACTGTACTGTTGAATTTCAGTAAGGAAGTTAGTTCTTTTAAAGTGGCCAAAACCTGATTAAATTCTGCGCGGGTTACAGGAGCTTCATTATTAGCTCCTTGCAAGATCTCCGGTGTGTCCGCGGGGTTGAAAGCTTCCACTTCAGTGGCCATGGCAGAAACAACAACAAGAAAATCCAATAACCGAAATGTGCACGAAACCAGGAAGTACACAAACCAATAGCCAGGAAGCAGACCAGCCAGCAATAAATCAGTAAAAACGAGATCCTTTAATCCAACAGAGCAAGATGTAAAACACACGAAATCCTTAATCCAGTAAAACAGATTTTAGAACACACAAGTGCTTTCGCTCAGATAAATTCTGAGCTTTATCATGTGACACCATGTTGTTACAGCAGGTGCCTTTTATAGCTTGAGAGTCTTTCTAATAATTAAAAAGATGCTTTTAATCAGCGTTTTAAAGGAGATGTTCGTTGTTATCATGTATCAAGAATTTTTTAAAATCAATAAAGTATTACTTTAAAAATACAAAATGACCATTTAAAAATACATATTTGTTTATAAATTACAAATGAAGTGTGCTTGAACCATAGGAAAATAGAAACCAACCATCTGAAATTTCCTTACATAATTAAAAAATATATACCTTACTCTAAAAAGAACAAGGAGGTGTGGATTTAAATTAAATGTAACATTTTTCATTGTGAGTGTTACTATATAAAATTATTCCATTAAAAAAAACAGCTTGCATAGGTGTATTATGTTCCGCCAATATTATTAGTAAATCTCATAGCATTAAAGGGTTCCAATTAATAATGAAAGGGGGCTAATGTGTTATAAACCATTCCTATGCCCAATACCTCTTAAATACCACCACTACACAAAGCAGGATGTGGGTATCTTTATTATTTAAATGTATACAGTCGTAGATATTAGATACAGCACTCTACAACCTTGCCCTCCTTAATTTTAGTATTGGTTTGATACTAATAGTACCGTTAAGCCCAGGAGGTCTTCCTGCATCTAATTTTAACTGCCAAAGGAGCTCGCGATATTCAAGGGTCGATTCCCAATCACCACCCCTGGCATCGGGCTCTACCTGCTCGAGAACCGTAAATTTCAGGTTAATGTTAGGACAGCTAAGGGAGTGCTTAAAAAAAGCATTGGTTTCCTTCTTTTTAGTTATATCATAAAAATGTTCATAGATCCGTTTACGGAGCTCCCTTTCCGTTTTCCCTACATAAAAACTTTTACATGTGATGCAGAGGCCTAGATAAACCACCCCTTTAGTGCCACATGTGAAATGGCCTGTTGGATGGATTTTAAACCTTCTGGATGGAATAGTTAAAAATTTTTCATCCAGAATAGCATGGCATTGGCTACATGCTCCACATCTATAAGTGCCCCTCCTAGTTGGATTAACCTTCCTCTTGGTGTTTTGCTTTTTTTCAAACATTTCTTTGAGGTTAACGCCCC
>NC_056741.1:1661386488-1661481488 GCF_019279795.1 Protopterus annectens | reverse complement strand
TCTTCCATTTTTCTTGTCCCATCTCTCCTATTCCTTTCATACTGCCCTATTCTAAGATCTGTCATTGTTATTCAATTTTAATGTTTTTTCTTTTATTATTTTTAGTCATATCTCTTCCAAGAACCTTGAAAGTAGCCTTTTTAACTCCAGTGCACATTACAGTGACCTGTCAAGTGACAAATCAATCCCCATTTAGAATAACAGAGCAACAATTAGTACTTAATTTAGCTTATCCAATGAGATTAAGAAGGTATGACTAATAGTTCATGTCTGAAGCACATTAAAAGGTCTTGAAGGAAGATTCATAGATTCATAAGTATATTAGGCAAGAGGTCTTGAAGACCACTGAAAAGTCATCCCAGCTCATCTAAGAATAATTTGATGATTTAGACTCCCCACCTAATTCTGTTCATATACTAGACATAAAGAAAATATATAAAAAGAGTTATACTTGACAAAAATGATGCTAATAAGCTAGAATTAATTTAGGCATAACAGTCAAACAAGTACCTAGCCCTTCATTTATAGCTTTCCGGTCTTGCAGATAATGAAGGCTTTTAGTGAGGACTTGAATGGTGAGATATTATAACACAGTCAAGTATTCTATAGGAGTAGATGACTGACTCCATTAATGTCTTCTTTATATTAACTTTTCTTTTTCTTCCATGTTTGCTCTTTGTAGTGTATTTGTATAGTATTGCTGTAATATAGAGGTACTGTGACTGTGGAAAGTTTACATACGGCATTGCTATGGTATAGAGGTAGGGTGTCTGCAGAATGTTTGGCAGGACGACCTCATTGCCAGTATAAGTCTGCTGCACAGTTGAAGTCCTCATCTTGTTAAGAATAATGACTGCATGGAGGCTTCAGTACATTCTTGTTCATAGGTTCATAGGTGTGTACTAGGCTAACGGCCCTGGGGCCTTTACAAGCCTAGCCATAGGATTACCCTGGCATTGTGCCACCTGACCTTAGTTCCCAGTACCTCTGTCGAGTAGAGCCACTGGAGTTATCCCCGGGGTGAATTTTCTATTTCCTATCCACTCATCGAGATTTCTCTTGAAGAGGGTCAGCAAGGTGCTCTGCTTGACATGTATGGAAAGTCTATTCCATAGCATAGGCAGTCTCTGGTTTATGAACTTGTCCCTCCAGTACATTCTGCTGATTGTGGTAATGAGGTTGAGGTCTCTGGAGTGTGTGGTACGAGGGATTGGGATTTCTTTAGATGTAGCATTTCTAACAGAGCTGGGTCAGACATGGCTTTGCAAGTCAAGCAGAGATCGCCTCTAAGTAGGCGATATGTGACAGAGAATAGTTGTAGTTTTTGTTGAGTCTGTCCATATAGGACAAGTGTTTAAGGCCTAGGATTCTCTTTGTGATGTACTTTTGTGGTCTCTCCAGTTGTTGCAGGTGTCTAGTGAGGTACATGCCAAATGGGGCATTGTACTCGATGATTGACCTAATGAGGGAAGAGTAGAGGGAGACAATGACCTCTTTCTTCCTGGATGCAAAACCCTTAGTAATGAGATGTGCCACATAGAAGGACTTTCTTACCACAGTGGCAATGTGATGATCAAAAGGTTGCTGTCAACCTGTGTTCCCAAATCTCTTATAATGCCTTCTGTGTTCGGTGGACTGCCATCAATGTGATAATTCATGGGAACTGGGTTTTTCCCAAAGGGGATGACGACACATTTTTTGGCATTGAGCTTAAGGCCATGGTTCTGCAGTAGCCGTTGGTCTCAGTGAGGCCTTTCTGTAGGATGTCAACATCACTTGGGGAGTTAATAATAGCTCCCAACTTGCAATCATCTCCGACCTTTGTCAGCCAGAGTCCCTTCATGTTGGCCTGGACTTCAGAGAAGTAGATACCAAACAGGAGAGGACCCAGAACTGAACTCTGTGGGACTCACTCATGACTAGTAGGCAGTCTGACTTGGAGTCAGCTACTTTCACACTGTGGGTTCTATCTGTGAGCCAGTTTTGCAACCCACCTAGTGATATAGGGGTTGATGCCTAGCTTAGTGAGTTTTTCTATGATTCCTGAGTGGGGAATGGTATCAAAGGCCTTGGCCAGATCAAAGTAGGCTGTATGAACCAGCTTGCCTTCATCCACAGCTCTGGTGACTGACTCAAAGAAGTCAATTAAGTTGATCCGGCATGATCTACCCTTCACAAAACCAAACTGTGTGGGATCCAAAGTTTGGAGATTCCCTATAACCTTGTTTATTTGGTCCATAATGATGCATTCCATAGCTTTGCACAAAATGCAACTATTCCCCATTTGCATGGGTGCTGTGAAGTTAGCCACCTCTGTTTTTAGGAGCCCAAAGTTAGCTTTGAAGAAGTTTTTCATGGTGGTTACCTTTGCGGGGAGTTCAGGTGGGAAGGATGTGGCTTTTCCAAGGTGATTAGTTTGTGGTCGGATCTAACCAGGGAGGAGTTGACCTTTGGTGTAGAACAATGATCGCCCATGTTAGTAATGATCAGATCAAGGATGTTGCTACCTCTAGTGGGGGTAAGAACGAGCTGGTCCAGGGCACTGGAATTAATGAATTCCAGGAAACGTTGGGCAAGTGTATTGGTACATGAGTAGTTTTCTCAGTTAATAGAGGGGTAGTTGAAGTTGCCCAGTATGAGAGTGTTAGGTTGGACCCTAATATTCTCCAGGGTGCTTAGGAATGTGGAGTGTGAGTCTTGGGACATGGTTAGGGACCTTTAGCAGGCTACAACCTGAATCGCTGTTTTACCCAATGTTAGCTACACCTGAAGTATCTCTAATGCATTATGTTGGGCTACCAGTCTGGAGGTGTGCATGTCCTTTATGAATATGGAAATACCACCACCTTTGGAGCTTCAGTCCAAGTTCTGGGGCCGAAAGGTGTGGAATGAGTTATAGTCTGGTAGTGCAGGGTTGCTTTCTGCTGCCTTGCACCAGGTCTCTGTTACATCACAAATGTTGATATTCTCCATTTTAAGGAGTGCTTCGAGCGAGTGCATTTTGTGCATCTATATCACATCATCAGATACGTGAATATCAAACACTCACATGAGCAAATATTTACTCAAAAACTGTATTGTGGGGGCCGTGCCCCCCCCACCTCACACTAAATATATATTCCTACTCCGAGATCACACTGCAGTGAGGAAAGGGCAAAAATCCCGATCTTCACTGTACTACAAATAAATTCATAAATTTCGAGTACTTGAATATTCTCTCATGTGAGCGTTCAATATTCATGTATTCAATGATGTGATATAGATGCCATTTTGAGATTTAGACTTCTAGCATTGAGCAACATGACCCTCAGATTGCATTTGTTTGTAGCTGTTATGGTGGTAATTTGGCTTTGGAACACCACCTAAAAAGGCACTATAGGGGTGGCAAAAGCCTTGGCCAGTATCCGGAAGCCCAGGGGTGACAGATGCAGGCCATCTCTGGCAAAGCATCGAGATCTGTCAGTCATGTCATCCCAGGAGGACAGGTACTGGATCCCCTTAGAATGACAACAGAAACTTAGCCAATTGTTGAAATCAATCGTTTTTCTGCTTGTACTGTGGTATCATTCTGGGTGATGGTAGGATGCTGCTCGGGGCTAGGGTCATACCCACCTGGGCTGCATAATCCAAGAGATCCTCCATGTCTCTTTTCATGTAGTCCAGGGAGGCACATCTCAGGTCATTCACACCCACATGTACAATGACACAGTCATATTTGTACCTGTTGTTGAGGGACCTGAGTGCGTGCGTTATGTGGTGGATCCTGGCACCTGACAGGCAGCTGAATGTTACTTTCAACTTATTCAACCTAGTGAGTGGGACATCATTGTGCCTCATTATCGCATCACCTATGACTAGTGTGTTGGGCATGCTGTTTTGCCTTAGGGGCTTTGGTTGAGTGGCACACTGTTTAGGAGAATTATGTGTCTCATGATTAGTGTTGTGTTGTGGTGGTCGAGTGCGTTTCTGCCTTGGAGGTCTCTGCTGTTTGGGTAGATTTTTATTGAGAGCCTCTGCAAAGATGGGTGTGTGGTTTGTGTTTTTATTTGAAGGCAGTGCTGGTGTGTGTTCTGGAGGGCTATGTGTTCCATGTGGTGTGGTGCAAGTGTTGACCTTCTCCTCTTGACCAGCTATTTCGGTCTTGGCTGGAGAGTGCGTGGCTTCCAATTTGGATACATTAGTGCATCTCTCGCAAGTCTGAGTGTTGGGAGGTAAGAGGAGAGGGTTGTCGGTGTACATGAGGCAGTTGCTACATTACCTCAGGATGCCCAAGTTCACCAGGTTAATAGGAGAAAACACAGGGAACTAACCTTTAGACATAACTGAAGGGGTGGGTATTAATAATAAGTACTGGAGCTATTTCCTTGTAGAATGTTTAGTGCTGGTAGCACTTTTTTCTAAGGGAAAAATTGAAGAGAAGACTTTGGCACTGCTCAGAAGCTTACAAACAGTCCTGGATACAGCAAGTCTGTATCTGGACTAGACTAGTTACAGGAAAGGTGGGAAACAAACGCAAACACGAGCTTTTAAACCAGAAAGTTAAAAGAGATGGAAAAACTGCCCAAACGGCCAATAAACTACAATTTCTGGGCCAGAAACCACTCCTCTTGTGGTAGATAGGCTACCTAGTGCTTACCACTCCCACTGGTAAGCTAGAAGGCTTCCCTCCAACACAGAAAGGCTTAGGGGGTTCAGAAGCTTACATACAGTCCTGGATACAGCAAATCTGTATGTGGACTAGACTAGTTACAGAGAAGCTGGAAACAAGTTCAAATGTGGGCCTTTAAACCAGAAAAGTTGAAAGAGATGGAAAAACTGTCCAAACGGCCAATAACTCCTATTTCTGGGCTAGAACCCACTCCTCTTGTGGTAGATAGGCTACTTAGTGCTTACCACTCCCACTGATAAGCTAGAAGGCTTCCCTCCAACACGGAAAGGCTTGGGGGGCTCAGAAGCCTATAAACAGTCCTGGATACAGCAAATCTGTATCTGGACTAGACTAGTTACAGGAAAGGCAGGAAACAAGCTTAGAATTTTTTTTTACAGAAAAGCAGCTGAAACATCACTAAAAATTCAAGTGCAGTGCAAGCTAGCACACGTGAGTGTGGCAATATTAGAGCAAATACAGTTTAAATAAATGCAGTTTATTCAAACTGTATTCTGAACTGAATTCAATTGTTGCTTTACTCAACTCTGAACAGTAAAAAAGTGCACAAAAAAATATACTTGCCAACTGAGAAGCACACATGGAGATTCTAGCAATTTTTTTAAGTAAAGTGGAAAGGGAGAAAGCAGGAACAGAAGATAATTCAAGGTTAAGAACCTAAGTGGGTTGGCCTTCTCAAATGTTCTCTCTATATTAGGTAGAATGAGCTAATGACACTAGACTGGGAGGAGTGTTCCAGATCAAATTTACAGTATGGGCGGGCAACTGCAAAGCAACCAAGTATAGGAACAAGACACCAATAGGAAGGGTGGGTGGGAAACTATTACAGTTACTAGCTCTACCCACTAAATGAAAAGTTTTAAACAAATAAAAGAGCAAGGAGACTCTAGAGAATGCTTTTAATTGCAAACAAATCAGTTATATTATACCTGACTAGAACACAGAAACCTCACAAAAGGCACATCACTGTGACTAAGTACAGTCACTTTGTTTACATGGTTAGTGGTTCCTAATGGAAGAGGTTCCTAAAATTTTGCACATTTGCTAGAGTTAATAACACAGGCTGACCTCTAAAGTCTCCTTGACTATGCTTGGGGGCCTATATATTGGATTTGTCATGTATAAAACTTTGATTAGGCTTTGCTAGGATTTTGGTTCCAATAACTGTCTATGTTGCTTCTAATCTGACACAGTGTCAGGTAGTGAGGGGGGCATGATAATTCCCATTTGGATCATTATTCTTTCTGTGTACATACATCGTTCCCTTGGTCCGTTTTATACACATTAAAAGTTTTGTAGTGTTGCTACCATATATTTCTGAGACTTGTGATAGTATTACTTAGCAAACAGTACACGATAAAGAATCTCGAGCTGAGTGCCTTGCTGATGCTCATTTCTATGAAATTCTAACAGGCTTAATTACATTAAATTTGGATTTAAGCCTTAGACTTCTTCAGACTTCCTCTTGGTAGCTTTTTACTTCTTTTTTTCTCTGGTATCATGACTGTTCTTTGTATGGCTTCCTCACTGTTTATTTTCACTATTTTTAGATGCAGGATTTGTAAGGCATCATGGTATCTTGCAGACTCCTAGCTTCTGAAGACCATCAACTCTACTTGTGGGTGTTCTGTTCCTTACATGCCTCACTGGACTCTGTGCTTACTGCTATGGATAATGCCAATATGTATTGAGATTCTCCACAGTTAGCAAAAGGTCGTGAAGACCACTGAAGTCATAGCAGTAGATTTTACAAGGGAAAAAAAATATCTGTGGGCTAGAACTCCATCCCTCAGTCCACATTTATGGTTTTACTTTGGATGGCTGATGACCTAGCTACAACATATCTGTTTAGTATACGATTCTTTTTCTTCCATACTAGTTTGTTAATGACCTGATGTGCCTTTTTTTGGAAACTAAATGCTTGTGTCAACAAATTTAGCAAATGCTGAGAATGTCCACATGGTCATTGTGCATGGTATTTACTTCATTCTTACTTTGGACATTTACTGGCATATTGCATTTTCTATTTATAGATGTCTTGCTATTTAGAAATGATCATGATACCTGCCTTGTTGTTTATACTAGGCAGGAAAGACTTTTGGCTGGGGGGGTTACCAGTATACAAGCATTGTAAGCAGGTATCAGGTGGGTGGGTGGAAGGTACTGCCAGTGAACATTTGTAGAACACCATCATTCATAAGTTCAGAAAACCATACAGTGAGACTTCATGTGTGGCTTACTTTTTATAGGTTTATTGTTTTGGTGACTTCATCACACAACCATACTTTGCTGAGATGAATTCATATGATGTTGATGCTTAAGAACTGAAAGTAAATGCATTAAAATGGAAGAAGCAACTGCAAAGCCACCAAGTATAGGAACAAGACACCAATAGGAAGGGTGGGTGGGAAACTATTACAGTTACTAGCTCTACCCACTAAATGAAAAGTTTTAAACAAATAAAAGAGCAAGGAGACTCTAGAGAATGCTTTTAATTGCAAACAAATCAGTTATATTATACCTGACTAGAACACAGAAACCTCACAAAAGGCACATCACTGTGACTAAGTACAGTCACTTTGTTTAAATGGTTAGTGGTTCCTAATGGAAGAGGTTCCTAAAATTTTGCACATTTGCTAGAGTTAATAACACAGGCTGACCTCTAAAGTCTCCTTGACTATGCTTGGGGGCCTATATATTGGATTTGTCATGTATAAAACTTTGATTAGGCTTTGCTAGGATTTTGGTTCCAATAACTGTCTATGTTGCTTCTAATCTGACACAGTGTCAGGTAGTGAGGGGGGCATGATAATTCCCATTTGGGTCATTATTCTTTCTGTGTACATACATCATTCCCTTGGTCCATTTTATACACATTAAAAGTTTTGTAGTGTTGCTACCATATATTTCTGAGACTTGTGATAGTATTACTTAGCAAACAGTACACGATAAAGAATCTCGATCTGAGTGCCTTGCTGATGCTCATTTCTGTGAAATTCTAACAGGCTTAATTACATTAAATTTGGATTTTAGCCTTAGACTTCTTCAGACTTCCTCTTGGTAGCTTTTTACTTCTTTTTTTCTCTGGTATCATGACTGTTCTTTGTATGGCTTCCTCACTGTTTATTTTCACTGTTTTTAGATACAGGATTTGTAAGGCATCATGGTATCTTGCAGACTCCTAGCTTCTGAAGACCATCAACTCTACTTGTGGGTGTTCTGTTCCTTACATGCCTCACTGGACTCTGTGCTTACTGCTATGGATAATGCCAATATGTATTGAGATTCTCCACAGTTAGCAAAAGGTTGTGAAGACCACTGAAGTCATAGCAGTAGATTTTACAAGGGAAAAAAATATCTGTGGGCTAGAACTCCATCTCTCAGTCCACATTTATGGTTTTACTTTGGATGACTGATGACCTAGCTACAACATATCTGTTTAGTATATGATTCTTTTTCTTCCATACTAGTTTGTTAATGACCCGATCTGCCTTTTTTTGGAAACTAAATGCTTGTGTCAACAAATTTAGCAAATGCTGAGAATGTTCACATGGTCATTGTGCATGGTATTTACTTCATTCTTACTTTGGACATTTACTTGCATATTGCATTTTCTATTTATAGATGTCTTGCTATGAAGAAATGATCATGATACCTGCCTTGTTGTTTATACTAGGCAGGAAAGACTTTTGGCTGGGGGGGGGGTTACCAGAATACAAGCATTGTAAGCAGGTATCAGGTGGGTGGGTGGAAGGTACTGCCAGTGAACATTTGTAGAACACCATCATTCATAAGTTCAGAAAACCATACAGTGAGACTTCATGTGTGGCTTACTTTTTATAGGTTTATTGTTTTGGTGACTTCATCACACAACCATACTTTGCTGAGATGAATTCATATGATGTTGATGCTTAAGAACTGAAAGTAAATGCATTAAAATGGAAGAAGCACCGAAGAGTTTAAATGTGAGCATCTATTTGTAACTGGTGTTTTTGGCACAGACTTTAACAGTCCCATTTCTGTACAATGCCTTCTAAGTTTTTGGCTAATATGTTCATACATTTCTAAAGATAGTGTTATGCATCGTACTAAAATCGGGTTTCAAACCCAGTCCTAAAATGTCTTTCTTTTTTGGGTGGAAACAGTAATATAAATGAGATCTTAGATTAAAGCATATGACTAGAGCTTGTGTTTTTCCTTGTAGACCAGTTTTATAACTTTATTAAAATGAGAGTTGTTACATGCCCCCCTCCGAATATATGTCTCACAATGTGATTTTCATTAGCAGTGTTCTGCAGAACAATTAAACTCTTAATGCTGTCCTTACATTCTGTATAATTTTAATTATGAGCATCAACTCACTTTCTGTTGCTCTGTCTGACCCAGACTTTGGTGTACCTAGTTTAACAACTATTGCAGAGGCTGAAGAAATGGTACTTAAATGCATTATGTTGTCCAAAAGGCTTTATGCATGCATACTTACATTTTGGATATCAGTTTGGCCATTTACAGAGAACTGCAATGCAGTGAAAACAAAGAAGAAACACTCTAGTTAGCAGTAAACAAGATTTATATAGCATTTACTTCATGACTGAGAAAATTAGCAAATTCATTGTAATTACATTATGATATTCCATAATTAATTGAATGAACACAATTTTCTGGCCTTGTAATGTGCTTTGCAGTAGTAATTACAATACAAGCAGAGTGTATGAGGCTAAAATGTATAGACTTTTGACAAAAAGATCTGCATGTTGGCCTTGAATAACTGAGCCATGTGGGGAACACAAATTGCAATTTGTAGATAATTAAAAAAGATTTGTCATTAGTAACCAGTTACAAGAGATTTACAGAATACTATTACATGTAGGAATCTAACAAACCAAGCCATTTTTTTCATGTAAACATGTTTAATTTTTTCTTTAAGCTTTTATTTTATTTTCCTTTAAGAATGTAAGACGATAGAGGTGGTGTTCATAACTCATATTACAACTACTATAAATACCAAAGAAGGTTGCCAGAAACACAGAGCACTACACAATACCTGCCGCACACACTACAGGACAAACACATAGACCCTCATATGTTGAGGCTCTTAAAAATAATCTACCCAAACCAAAACCTCAAAGGCCTCCCAGGTGTAGGAATTACAGAAAGTTCCCTCAGCAATCTTAAAAACCATTACCAATGCAACACCCACCATGACACTCTCAGTCTCAACTGATTGCCAACCTGATAAACCAACCCATAATTATCTAACAGTGATACTGCTCAGTGCTAGGAGTCTAAAAAAATCTCCATTGCCTGCAAGATGTTTTAACTTTAGAGCATGTAGACATCTGTGGAGTTCCTGAGACATGGTTTAAAGCCACAGAGAGTATCAGCTGTGCAGGGCTATAATGCCTAGACCATCTACTGCATAGAAAAGCCAAAAGGTGAAAGTGCCTCAATTTACAGCAAAGACAAACTCACCTCAAGGCTGGTCAAGCAGTATGATGTACTTGAGCTCCTCCATGTGCAACTCACATAACCAGGCCATATCGTTGTGATCTATATGTCCCTCTCTATGATCCAGGAAATCCATACCACTTATGTAAATGGACTTAAGTCACTTTCATTCAACCTAACACCATAGTCATGGGTAACTTCAACTATGCTACTATAAATTGGAAATCATACATAACTTCAAACTTGAAGGCACAAAAATTCCTGGACTTTGCCAACATGAATGCCCTGGACCAGCTAGTCCGTACTCCCACCAGGGGTGCCAACATCCTTGACCTGGTCCTCACCAACAAGGGGAACATTGCACTTCCTGAAGTGTAATGTCCTCACTGTTCATGCCAAACCACAAATATGTCTCTTTCAAAATAAAAATAAAACCTGGGACAAAAGGTAACCCTAGAACTTTTAAGAATTATTCCAAGGCAAACTTCTCACTTTTAAGTGACATATTGACAAAATTTCGAGCCCTTCCAACAAAAGAGCATATTTTCTTCTGTGGAGTTTTTCAAAGAAAACCCTTTACAGTCAAGTATACGGCTGCATAGATACAGTGGTACCTACCTGAAATAATCTCAGGACAAATTAACAAAAAATAAATCAAGCCACCCTGGTGGAATCTCAACATTAGTACATTGTATAGCAAAAGAAAAAAAAATCATGGTCAAAAATAGGAAATGCCATGCCCGGCAAGGTAAGAACTCTCTCATCAAATTAAATAAGCAACTCAGGGTACTATGTCTACCGAAGCCAAATCTGAGGTAAAAGTGGCAACCCAGGCTAAGGCCAACCACAAAGCATTCTTCAGCTAGGTCTGAAACCTCAAAAACCATACACAACAATGTGGTGAACTAACTGTAAATGAAGACACCTACATTGAACTGGAGGATATAGTAAAGCTACCTGCTGATAAATTCAGCTCCAATTTTCCACTGCTTTCTCTCCCAGACACCACTCAGAAACACCTCCAACTATAGCTCCCCCAACTATTACTAGGGAACAGGCCCTCAGTGCACTCTCCAAGGCCAAAAACACTGCATCAATGGGACCTCATAATATTCCAGCATGCATGAAACATGACTTAATGGGGCCACTAGAGGCACTCTTCATTCGCAGCCTCCAAACAGGCCTTGTGTCAAGCAAATTGGAGACTGCAACTGTTGTCCTTCTGCACAAGGGCGGGTCATCCACAAACCCAGGAAACTAACAACTCGTAAGCCTCAATAGCCTCATATGTAAGGCCATGGAAAGAATAATCATTGACATGATCAATAATGACGTAGGAAACCTTCAGATATTGGATCCAAACTAGATGGGTTTCATCAAGGACAGGTCATGCCTAATCAACCTTTTAGACTTCTTCAAGAAGGCCACTAAAGCAATGGATGCAAGCAAAAAGGTGCAAACTGTTTATCTCAAACTGGCCAAAACTTTGAACACAATACTCCATTCTGCATTGTAAAGAAGCTCATGAAACTATGTACAAATGACTATGTTACCCAAAGGATAGCCAGCTGGCTCACAGACAGAACACAAGAAATCAGGGTAGGTGAGACTACCTCCAGAATAAGGCCAGTCACTAGTAGAATCTCTCAGGGCTTGGTGCCTGGGCCACTTCTTTTTGGCATCTACTTCTTTGAAGTCAGAGCCAACATCAAGGGCCTCTGGATGTCCAAGTTTGCAGATGATTGCAAACTAGGCACAGTGATATAATCAACCAAAGACACAGACATCCTCCAGGAATGCCTGACACAGACTAATAACTGCTGCCAAAGTCATGGTCTAAAAATCAATGTAAAAAATGTATAATAGTATTTTTTGGAAAGTGTAAATTACTCCATTGATAATACACCCCTAATAGTGGTTAGGGATTTGGGAAAGCATGTAGGCAGTGATTTGCCCTTTGACCATCATATGTCTACTGTAGTAAAGAAATCAGTCTACGCTGCACAGCTTATAAGGGTAGTTGATCCAGGTCCAAAGATGCCACTAATCCATTACTCTTGGCCTATACTAGGTCAGTCATTGAGTACATTATCCCCTTTGTTATGTACCTGACTAGGCATATGCAGCACTGGAGTTCTCTCAGAGGTTCCACAAAAAAAAAAAAAAAAAAAGAATGGATGGTGTAGACAACTTATCCTATATGGCACACCTCAAAGCCTTACCCTTCCACATGGCCTTGTACAGACTGCTGACAGGCAACCACTGCTGACAGGCAACCTATGCCTGGAGTTAAAAGCATCCTCTGATACAGTTCTTATCGACTCGTTGCATATTCACAGAAGAAATGGCATTAAAAACCTGGTCTAGGGACCTAAACCTTGTCTGCAGTATAAACAAGATAAGGAGGGACAGGTATGTGTCTCAGAAACTACCACTTCTCTGGAGCAAACTTCCCATCCATGTGAAGCAGAGTTCCTTCCTGAACTTATTCAAATGCAACTTGCATGAGTAGATGGGGAATTGTAAATTTACCACTGGTCTGCCATCTATGTCCTATTAGAAAGAAGAAAAGGAAGCTTGTAAAGGCTCGATCACTCACCCTCATGCTATACCCCCAATAAAATGAGTGATATCAAAACCTGTCAGATTTATTTGGGAGGCATTGCTAGGCTTAAAAAGACCCTGGGTCATTAGCCTAGTAATTTTCTATAAACATATGAACATTAAAGAAGAGAGGTCAGTTAAGAAAATACAACTACATTCCAGGTGAATGCCTTTTTGATGTATATCGTTTGACATGTCACAAGTGAATGCCTTTTTGGTGTATATCATTTGAGATGTTCCAAATGACTGCTTTTTTGGTGTATATTGTTTGAAATGTACAAGGTGACTGCCTTTTTGGTGTATATTGTTTGAGATGCCACAGCTGACTGTCTTGTTGTGTATATTGTTTGAAATGTCCCAGGTGGCTGCCTTTTTGGTGTATATTGTTTGAGATGTCTCAGGTGACTGCCTTTTTGGTATTTATTGTTTGAGATATCCCAGGTGACTGCCTTTTTGTGTACATTGTTTGAGATGTCCCAGGTTCAGAGGTTCATAGATAAGTACTAGGCTAACTACCCTTGTGGGCCATTTCAAGTTTAGCAAATTACCCCATGTGAGAATCAAACCCTGTATCCTGTGTTTGTCAAAAAAACACCTTAATTATTATGCCAGCCTCCTTCCAAGGTGATTGCCTTTTTGGTGAACATTGTTTGAGATTTCCCAGCTAACTGCCTTTTTGGTGTCAATTGTTTGAGATGTCCCATGTGACTGTCTTTTTGATGTCTATTGTTTCAGATGTTCCAGGTGACTGCTTTTTTCGTGTATATTGTTTGAGATGTCCCAGATGAATGCCTTTTTGGTGTATATTCTTTGAGATGTCCCAGGTGACTGCCTTTGTGGTGTACATTGTTTGAGATGCCCCTGGTGACTGCCTTTTTGGTGTATATTGTTTGAGACAATAGTCACCTGGCACATTTCAAACAACATCCTTGACCTGGTTTTTACTAACATGGGCAACCGTTACTCTACACCAACAGTCAATCCATCCCTGGTCAGATATGACCATAAACTAATCACCATGGAAATCCATATCTCAACCCCCCTCCACGCAAAGGTAACCACCTTGAAAAACTTCTCGAAAGCTGACCCTGGACTCCTAAAAACAGAGTTGGCTAACTTCATGGCACCCATGCCAATGGAAAATAGCTGCATGACTGCCAAATCATACACCAATGCACTGTATGAACATGTACACAAATGCATAGAACTAGCCATACCCAACAGAACCAAGACACTGTCCTCCAAAAAAAGGAAGCCAATCTGCTGGTCCCCTCCATTAATAAACTCTACAACAGAAGGAAGAAACTGTTACAGAAAAAGGTGAAGTCCCAAGACTGGAAAAACTCCCTTATTAGCCTCAATAAAAAGTTGAGATCCCTCGCCAAATCCTCTAAAGCCAGCTATGAAGGCAGAATTGCGGCAGACACTAAAAACAATCAGAAAGCCTTCTACAGCTATATCAAGAACCTCCATGGCAATACCCAGATTTGTTCTGAGATACTGCACAATGGTACCTCCTCTACTCAGCGAACAGATATTTATTTATTTACTGACATTTGTTAACCGGGTTGGTCCAGCTGGGCTTGTGACCCATTTTTAGTGGAGACCTGAGGAGAAAAGTTCCATTAAGCACAGCAGTTTACATAAAAGTAGGCAATTACTTAAAAGCTCTTTTAAACACACAGTTCACAAAAAAAAATTGGTTACTTAAAAAATTAATACATTGTGACAAACAGACATAATAAACTGTTAAATGTAGACAAGTTAAACACAAAGCAAGAGAAGCAAAAAAGGCAGTGAACCTGTAGAATTTTACAGAGTAGCAGTGTAATTACATATTTACAATAATGGTTTCATTTGTCAGAGCAAGTATCAGAGATTTGAAAAGTCACCACGATTGGGACATATTAGTTGTATGGGGGTAGATAAAAGAGGGGATGAGGATAGTTATTAGGTTGGGGCTTGGCAAGGACAGATTTTGGAGTTTAGTAGGTGAGTCTTGAGTTTCTCTTTAAAGTGAGATGGGTGAAGAATGGACCATATTGCCAACATACTGGCTGACAGATTCAGTGCCAACTTTACCCCTCTCCTCCTCCCATAAAAGACCAATCATAATACCAGAAGAATTCCAGGCACCGAGTATTACTGCAGCACATGTTAAAGCTGTATTGTCCAAGGCCAAGAATACAGCTTCCATGGGACCTGATAATATCCCTGGCTGTGTTCTACATGAACTACAAAGTGAAATGGCACCACATCTGTGTGCCCTGTTCAGTCACAGCCTCACCTCAGGCTTTGTCCCTACCAAATGACGCACTGTTACAGCCATCCCTCTACATAAAGGAGGAGCGACTATAGACCCTGAGAATTATCGCCCCATTAGCCTGATGAGTCTGATATGTAAAGCTATGGAGCGCATCATCATAGACGTGATTAACAAAGATATAGGAAATCTCCAAACCCTAGACCCCATGCAATTTGGCTTTGTGAAAGAGAGATCATGCCTGCTCAACCTGGTTGACTTCTTTGAGTCAGTCACCAGAGCTGTGGATGAAGGTAAGGCAGTGCATGCAGCCAACCTCGATCTGGCCAAGGTCTTTGATACCATTCCTCACTTGGGAATTATTGAAAAACTCACCAGACTAGGAATCAACCCCTATATTACTAGGTGGGGTGCAAATTGGCTCACAGATAGAACACACAGTATGAAAGTAGCGGACTCCAAGTAAGACTGCTGAACAGTCACGAGTGGAGTCCCACAGGGATTGGTCCCGGGTCCTCTCCTGTTTGGCATCTACTTCTCAGAAGTTCAGGCCAACAAGTTATTAACTCCCCAAGTGATGCAGACATCCTACAGAAAGGCCTCACTGAGACCAATGACTGGTGTTGAAACCATGGCCTTAAGTGTAATGCCAAAAAATGCGGCATCATCCCCTTTGGTAAAAACTCAGTTCCCACTAATTACCACATCGATGGGAGCCCACTGAACACTGAAGGCATTATAAGAGATCTGGGGATGCAGGTTGACAGCAAATTCTCCTTCGACCACCACATTGCCACTGTGGTCAGAAAGTCCTTCTATGTATCACATCTCATTTCCAAGGGTTTTGCATCCAGGAAGAAAGAGGTCATCATCTCTCTCTACTCTTCCCTCATTAGACCAGTCTTTGAGTATAATGCCCCATTTGGCATGTACTTCACCAGACACCTGCAACAGCTGGAGAGGCCACAGAAGTACCTCACGCAGAGGATCATAGGCATTAAACACATGTCCTACACGGATTGACTCAAAAGACTCCAGCTATTCTCTGTCTCATATTGCCTTCTTAGAGGTGATCTCTGCTTGACTTACAAAGCCATGTCTGACCCAGCTTGTTAGAAATGCTACATCTAAAGAATTCCCGATCCCTCCACACCACACTCTCCAGAGACCTCAACCTCATTACCACAATCAACAGAACATGCTGGTGGGACAGGTTCCTCACCCAGAGACTGCCCATGCTCTGGAATAGACTTCCCATACATGTCAAGCAGAACACCTTGCTGACCCTCTTCACAAGAAATCTTGATGAGTGGATGGGTAATAGAAAGTTCACCCCGGTGATCACTCCAGTGGCTCTACTTGATAGAGGCACTGGGAACTAACATCAGGTGGCACAATGTCAGGGCACTTCTATGGGCTAGGCTTGTAAAGGCTCCAGGGCCATTAGCCTAGTACACACCTATGAACCTTTGAACCTATGAGATGCCCCAGGTGACTGTCTTTTTGGTGTATATTGTTTGAGATGTCCCAGGTGACTGGTGACTGTCTTTCTGGTGTATATTGTTTGAGATGTCCCAGGTGAATGCCTTTTTGGTATATATTGTTTGTGATGTCCCAAGTGACTGCCTTTTTGGTGTATATTGTTTGAGATGTCCTAGGTGACTGCCCTTTTGGTGTATATTGTTTGAAATGTCCCAGGTGACTGCCTTTTTGGTGTATATTGTTTGAGATGTTCCAGGTGACTGCCTTTTTGGTGCATATTGTTTGAGATGCCCCAGGTGACTGTCTTTTTGGTGTATATTATTTGAGATGTCCCAGGTGAATGCCTTTTTGGTGTATATTGTTTAGGATATCTCAGGTGACTGTCCTTTTGATGTATATTGTTTGAGATGTCCCAGGTGACTGCTTTTTTGGTGTATATTGTTTGAGATGCCTCAGGTGCCTGTCTTTTTGGTGTATATTGTTTGACATATCCCAGGTGAATGCCTTTTCGGTGCATATTGTTTGAGATGCCCCAGGCAACTGTTTTTTTTGGTGTATATTGTTTGAGATATCCCAGGTGAATGCCTTTTTGGTGTCTTTTGGCTTAAACTGTCCTTCCTGTGACCTAAGTCTGAGTGCAACTTTTGGTACACAGTTCTTCTGCAAGTATCTTGTGAATATACACATCCTTCAGGCTATACCTTGTTGTGTTTGTATTATTATTTTGTTATACAGCCTAACGTCACATAGTGCCTGAAGTGAAGACTATTTGCTGAAGTGAAGAAATACATCTATCAGAAGTGAAGAAATATATTTGCTTTCAAGATGTTTTTGCTGAAGTACAGAAATATGCATTTCAGTGGAAAATGCTTCAGCTGCAATTATCATACTTTTACTTCAAGGAAGTTTAACACAAACTGGAAACTTTGGATGCAAGAATTCAGTTTGCCACATACTGCAAGTGAATTAACTAAAAAGCTTGAATATATACATTTATATTTTTATTTTGATTTTGTATTGGGAAATTCCAGCTGGGCTTAAACAGTATCTGCTTTTCAGCAGAGATCCCGGAAGAAAAGGTCCACTGATATGTAGTATAACCATAACAAAGTACATACAAGATATAAAGGAATATTCACAAAGCATGTAACTACACAGGTACGTGTGAGTTGGGTATTTACAAAGCATGAACATTCAGGACAAACCAATTCACAAAGCAAGTAAGTCCATAATGATTAGATGGAATACAAGTGAGTGAAATAGACAGCAAAATAACACAAATGAACTGAGCTTAGGTTTCTTAGTACTGTACAATTATTTCAAAAGGAGCTAGATTATTATTACAGGTTTTGAAGAATAGATATGAAAGAAATAGTGCAGGAAACTTAAAAAAAGTGGCATAGAAGGACAAAGGTCAGTGTTAAATTTTCATTAACAGGAGGAAGAAAGAACAAAGCAGAATAGCCAATAAAGAAAAGATAAAGGACTATCAGACTAAGGTTAGCAACTAGACGCCAGGAAGAATTAGGAGTAAGTGGGAGAGGGAGAGGAGTACCGTACTAATGGAATGGAATGAATTGGTATGGGGAGTATGATAGTAAAGGATAAGTCAAGCAGGGTAGGGAGAGGGGTACCATACTAATGTAATGGATTGAATTGGTATGGGGAGTATGATAGTAAAGGATAAGTCAAGCAGGGTAAGGAGAGGGGTACCGTACTAGTGTAATGGAATGAATTGGTATGGGGAGTATGATAGTAAAGGATAAGTCAAGCAGGGTAGGGAGAGGGGTACCGTACTAGTGTAATGGAATGAATTGGTATGGGGAGTATGATAGTAAAGGATAAGTCAAGCAGGGTAGGGAGAGGGGTACCGTACTAATGTAATGGATTGAATTGGTATGGGGAGTATGATAGTAAAGGATAAGTCAAGCAGGGTAGGGAGAGGGGTACCGTACTAGTGTAATGGAATGAATTGGTATGGGGAGTATGATAGTAAAGGATAAGTCAAGCGGGGTAGGGAGAGGGGTACCGTACTAATGTAATGGATTGAATTGGTATGGGGAGTATGATAGTAAAGGATAAGTCAAGCAGGGTAGGGAGAGGGGTACCGTACTAATGTAATGGATTGAATTGGTATGGGGTGTATGATAATAAAGGATAAGTCAAGCAGGGTAGGGAGAGGGGTACCGTACTAGTGTAATGGAATGAATTGGTATGGGGAGTATGATAGTAAAGGATAAGTCAAGCAGGGTAGGGAGAGGGGTACCGTACTAGTGTAATGGAATGAATTGGTATGGGGAGTATGATAGTAAAGGATAAGTCAAGCAGGGTAGGGAGAGGGGTACCGTACTAGTGTAATGGAATGAATTGGTATGGCGAGCAGGATAGTAAAGCACAAGTCAAGCAGGGTAGGGAGAGGGGTACCATACTAATGTAATGGAATGAATCGGTACAGGGAGTATAACAGTAATGGATAAGTCAAGCAGGGTATACCTGTTACTCAAGCTGTTGCTGAGAGGCTGACTTACTGCCTGCTGTGATATTCAGAAAAAATAAGAGTTTATTCTCACTTTTCATCTGCACTTTTGATTTAATATCTCTGTAATCTGTACAACTGTTTTTTACTGTCCTTTTGTTGTGAGATAGAGCTAATATCTGTTAGTGTTGACCTCAGTTTGTAGTGAAATCCTTTGTCTAGAGGCCTATCTGCTTACTTAGTGAGAGAAAGTGAATATAACTGGTTTTATCTGGGCAGGGCATTCCTGCAACTGTATTGTCTGTATAATAGGTCTGGTTTCTGCTTTCTGTGCCTTAAATCAGATATATCTGTTACTCATGCTGTTGCTGAGAGACTGACTTACTGCCTGCTGTGATATTCAGAAAAGATAAGAGTTTATTCTCATTTTTCATCTGCACCTTTGATTTAATATCTGTGTAATCTGTACAACTGTTTTTTCCCACCCACCCTGTTCTTGTGGTGGTCTTATGTCTTGGTGGCTTTGAGTTGCCCGCCTCTGGTGTAAAGTTGATATTGGACACCCCCCCTCCAGTCACATTACATCAGCTCATTCTACTATTAATAGTGAGAACTTAGCAAAGGCCCACCCCTTTAGTTTCTTGCATATTGCATTTTCTCATTGTCTTCTGCCTCTTCACGTTCTACTAAAAAAAAAAAAAAACCTGTTTCCTACCTTTCCTTGAACTAGTGTAGCCCAGATACAGATTTGCTGTATCCAGGATTTTTTGTAAGCTTCTGAGCAGTGCTCTTCAATTTTTTCCCTTAGATCTGCTAGTTCTCTGCTCTCCTGCACTTTTATTAGCTTATTAGTGTAGCACTTTAAACTATTCCCGGTGCCAGAAAGTCTGTTCTTCACATTTTCCCATAGAACTAGCTGGTTTCTCAGAAGCAGCACTAAAGTCTGAATCCCTATGACTAGCACTTGCTCTAAAACCTGCTGGAAAGCACTAGGAAGCCTTAAACTGATACAAGCACTCAATTCTCCTTGTTAAGGAGAAATTAATCGCAGGCACTAAACAGCTTATAATTGCAATGTAAGGGAAAACAGCCCTTGTACTTTACAAAAGAAACACCGAACCAGGCATGTCCAAGGGTCCGCTTCTGGTGATTTCTCCTGTCCACCTGGTGAATCTAGGCATACTGGGGCAATGCAGCAATTGCCTCATGTACACAGATAACCCTCTCCTCCTAACACTCACATAGCCAAACTGGAAGCAAAGCTCTCTCCAGCCAAGATTGTGCTAGACAGTCAAGAGGAGAAGGTTAACACCTGCACTACACCTCAAGCAACACATAGCCCTTCAAAACTCATGCCACCAACATCCACACATAGTAACACTAAACCCACTTATGCGGAGGCCCTTAACATTAACCTGCCCAAGCAACAAGGACCTGCAAAGCTGAAACGCAAATGAACACCAATCACAGCCAAAGTGACACATAGCTCAAAACACCAGTGTGCCACCAAACAACAGCCCCTAAGGCAAGACAACGTACCCAAAACTTTAGTCATATGTGACTCTATAGTCAGGCACACTGATGTCCCACTCACCAGGTTGAACAAGGAGAAAATTACTGTCAGCTGCCTGTCGGGTGCCATGATCCGCCACATAACGCATGCACTCAAGTCACTCCACAACAAGTACACATACGACTCTGTCATTTTCCATGTTGGAGTGAATGACTTGAGACGTACCTCCCTGGACTACATGAAAAGAGACATGGAAGAGCTCTTGGATCATGTGGCCCAGGCAGGTATGACCCGAGCCCTGAGCAGCATCCTGCCTTTGCCCAGAATGATACCACAGTATAAGGACAAAATGATTGACTTCAACAATTGGCTAAGTTTCTGGTGTCATTCAAAGGGGATCCAGTATCTGTCTGCATGGGACAACATGAGCGACAAACTACGATGCTTTGCCAGAGATGGTCTGCACCTGTTGCCCCTGGGATTCAGGTTACTGGCTAAGGCTCTTGCCACCGCTATAGTGCCTTTTTTAGACAAGGCTCAAAGGAAAAAACCACCACCATAACAGACATAAGCATGCAAAATCTGAAGGTAATGCTACTCAATGCTAGAAGTCTAAACCTCAAAATGCAGTCTCTTGAGGCACTCCTAAAAATGGAAAAACATCAATATCTGTGCAGTAACTGAGACCTGGTTCAAGGCTCCAGAGAGCACCCCTGCAATACCAGACTACAATTCTTACCACACTTTTTGGCCACCAAACCAGGACCGAAGCACTAAAGGTGGAGAAGTGTCCATATTCACCAAAGATATTCACACCTCCAGGCTAGTTGCCCAACACAATGCATCTGAAATTCTACAGGTGCAACTAACACTAGGTAAGCCTGCAATCCAAATTGTAGCTTGCTACAGATCTCCCACCATGCCCCAAGATTCTAACTACACCTTTCTAAACATACTAGAAAATATTAAGATACAACCAAACACCCTAATACTGGGTGATTTCAACTACCCTGCCATTAATTGGGAAAACTACTCGGGTACCAACACCTTTGCCCAACGGTTCTTGGAATTCATAAATTCCAATGCCCTGCATCAACTAATCCATAGTCCCACCAGGGGTTCAAATATCCTAGACTTGGTCATTACCAACATGGGAGATCGATGCTCCACACCAGTGGTCACCCCCTCGTTGGTCAGATCTGACCATAAGCTAATCACCCGTGACGTCCACATCCCACCTCCACCCCCAGTAGGCAAACCTCCATAAACATCATGCTACTTAAGTCAGAAGTGACAAACTTCATGACACCCATGCAGATGGGAACTGAAAGTTCGACTGCTGAATCCTACACTAAGGCACTGTACTAGCACATAGGAACCCAATCTGGTGGTCCCCTGCCATAAACAAACTATACAACAGAAGGAAGAAACTGTTGCAGAAAAGAGGAAAATCCCAGGATGCAAAAAACTCCCTTACCAGCCTCAGTAAGAAGCTGAGATCCCTCATAAAACCCTCCAAACTAGTTACGAAAATAGAATTGCCATAGATTCCAAGGACAACCACAAGGCATTCTATAGTTATGTCAAGAATCTAAATGGCAATGCTCAGATCTACTCTGAGCTACAACAGAATGGCATTAAATATACTGATCCCAAGGATATTGCCAATATCCTGCAGATCGATTCAGTGCCAAATTCACCCCCCCCCTCACCCCCTAAAGGGCCCATCTCAATTCCAAAAGATTGCCAAATTCCGGTAATCATGGACACACAGGTAAAAAAATGCACTCTCCAAAGCTAAGAATACAGCATCCATGGGACCAGACGGCATCCTGGGCTGTGTACTACATGAACTACAAAATGAACTGGCGCCTCACCTAAGTGTCATGTTTAATCATAGCCTCACCTCAGGCTTCATGCCCAATGAGTGGCGCACAGCTACAGTTATCCCACTCCACAAGGGGGATCCACCTTGGATCCCAGGAACTATCGTCTCATCAGTCTGACAAGCCTGATCTGCAAAGCCATGGAATGCATTATCATGGAACTTATAAACAAAGACATTGGCAGCCTTCAAACACTGAACCCCACCCAGTTTGGTTTTGTAAAGGGCTGATATTGTCTCCTCAACCTGATTGACTTCTTCAAATCAGTCTCCAGAGCCATGGATGAGGGTAAGGTGGTCCACACAGCCTATCTGGACTTTACCAAGGCCTTTGACACCATCCCCCACTCTGGAATCATAGATAAACTTACTAAGCTGGGCATTAATCCCTACATCACTCAATGGGTTGCCAGCTGGCTTACTGGCAGAACCCAGACTGTAAAAGTAGCCGACTCAAAATCCAGCTCCAGACAAGTGACAAGCAGAGTACCTCAGGGTTCAGTCCTGGGACCACTCTTGTTTGGCATCTACTTCTCTGAAGTACAGGCCAGCACTAAGGGACTCTGGCTAACAAAGTCTGCAGATGACTGCAAACTGGGAGCCATTATCGAATCCCCAAATTATGTGGATATTCTACAAAAGGGCCTTACAGAAACAGATGCTTGGTGCCAGAGCCATGGGCTCAAGCTCAATGCCAAGAAATGTATAGTTACCCCTTTGGGAAAAAAACATGCACCCATGAATTACTACATAAGTGGCAGCACACTAAACACCAAAAGTGTGATAAAGGACTTAGGGACACAGGTGAACAGTGGTCTCACCTTCGATAACCATATAGCCACAATAGTCAGGAAATCCTTCTATGTGGCACACCTCATCACTAAGGGCTTTTCATCCAGGAAAAAGGAGGTCATTGTCCCACTGTACTCATCCCTCATTAGACTCATTATAGAGTACAATGCCCCATTTGGTATGTACCTCCCAAGACATCTGCAACAACTGGAAAGGCCACAGAAATACCTCACTAAAAGAATTACAGGCCTAAAGCAGATGCCCTATGCTGACCATCTAAAAAAACTCCAGCTATACTCTGTCACATATCGCCTACTCAGAGGTGATCTCTGCTTAACATACAAGGCCATGTCAAACCCAGTGCTGCGGACATGCTACACTTAAAGAAATCCCAATCCCTCAGAGTCACATGCTCCAGGGATCTAAACCTGGTCATCACAATGAACAAAACATGCTGGAGGGATAGTTTCCTGACCCAGAGACTCCCCATACTCTGGAATAGACTGCCCATACATGTCAAGCTGAGCACCTCTTTGGCCCTCTTCAAAAAGAACCTTGATGATTAGATGGGAGATAGGAAATTCACCAAGGGGATCACGTCAGTCGTCCTGCTAGACAGGGGATCAGGGAAGTAAATATTCTGGGAAGAAATAGCCATGGAATTGTTATGGCTAGGCTTGTATAGGCTCTAGGGCTGATAGCTTAGTACCAGGCTATGAACCTATGGATAGGGAGAGGGGTACCGTACTAGTATAATGGACTGAATCAGTACAGGGAGTATGATAGTAAAGGATAAGTCAAGCAGGGTAGGGAGAAGGGTACTGTACTAGTGTAATAGAATGAATCGGTACCAGGGAGTATGATAGTAAAGGACAAGTCAAGCAGGGTAGGGAGAGGGGTACCGTACTAGTGTAATGGAATGAATCAGTACAGGGAGTATGATAATAAAGGATAAGTCAAGCAGGGTAGGGAGAGGGGTACCATACTAGTGTAATGGAATGAATCAGTGCAGGGAGTATGATAGTAAAGGACATGTCAAGCAGGGTAGGGAGAGGGGTACTGTACTAGTGTAAGGGAATGAATCCGTACAGGGAGTATGATAGTAAAGGACAAGTCAAGCAGGGTAGGGAGAGGGTTACCGTACTAGTATAATGGAATGAATCAGTATGGGGAGTATGATAGTAAAGGACAAGTTAAAAAAACAGAAGCAGCAAAACAAACTAAATAAATAAAAATGCTGGCAGGCAGAGTTTCACAGGCACAAATCACTCAGGTGATGATAAACCAAAGATGTATTTAATGATACAAATCCACAAGAAAAACAAATAAAATGTGAGCGCTTTCGTTAAACAAGTGTTAACTTCATCAGACACCATTAAAATGTAAGACAGCCATTTATATACGTATAAAAAACACTCTGACTGGGTAAGCAAAGAGAGGCAGCTAGATAAGCAACACTGAGACAGAACATTAATTAACCCCTTGATGACTGTGTTACAGTTGAAACTGTTGCATCTTAAATACAACTAAAACTTGTAATTAAAAGATAAATTATTAGTCTCATACTTGTGTCATGAATGATTCTAAATAGGATAAAACTAAAACCAAAGTCATTTTTAAAAACTCATGTTAAATATTCACATAATGCTAAAATGTTTACCAAAGCAAAATACATACAAAAGTGCTTGTGCTTAACAAATGTTTTGAGATATTTTGTTCCTTTCTAGGGCTTTTAATTTCAATACAGGAGAGATGGATGTCCTGTCATTTATCCCTGGCCATCTATCTGCCTGTAGTAAGATTTGCCACCTTAACTCCTTTAACTTTAACTAAAGTCCCCAAGGCTTTTTGTCACTGATGTCTACATGGTCTATTGCCTTAAATGTGAAATTGTGGCCAGTATTGCCCTGAATATGCCTCGTTAAAGCATTATTAATATTATTCTTTCTTATGGCATAGTTATGTTCATAAATTTTGGCGTTAAATTGTAACTGTTGTTATACAAAGTTAACCAGGAGAAAATTAATCTCATTTTGGAATTATTAGAAATTGTTTTAAAAAACAAGTATTTCTCCTTTAATGGCAGGTACTTTCTGCAGACCATAGGAGTGGCAATGGGTTCAGCTTGTGGTGGGGCATTTGCGAATATGGTAATGGCATATTGGGAAAGAAATTATGTATTTCAGTCTCAGTACTATTCTAAGGTCAAACTGTATTATAGATACCAAGATGATATCAGCTTGATATGGAATGGGTCACTGGTTGTTTGGGAAGAGTTTTTGAGATACCTTAACACCACCACTACATTCCTGCAGCTCACTTGGGTGATTAACCTGGATTATATGAATTACCTTGATGTCCACTTATACAAAGACACACATAATGAAAAGTATGCTACTAGGATCCACAGGAAAGAGACCTACTCAAACTCGTTCCTGCATTACACTAGCTCCCACCTCAAGCATCAAAAGAGGTCGGTAGTTAAAGGGCAATTAGTTCGAGCAGCCTGTATGATCTCCAGAGAAGAAGATTTTCTCATTGAATGCGACAACTTAAAAACTATGTTATTAAGGAGGGAGTACCCAGCAGACTTGCTTAATGAGCTTATGCAGGAAGTGATAGTTAAAAGAAGAGTAGGGCATTTTAAGCCCATAGTTGGGGAAAACACACTAGACAACAGCCCCTCTGAAGTTGAAGAGGGGAGACCTGAGTTGGAAAAAAGTTCTTTTTGTAGATCTATGGTGCTTACATTCAACTCTGACTCATATCACTTGACGTCCATTTTTTATAGGAACTGGGACATTTTAATGGATGACTTGTACATCAGGGCACAAATAGGAGAAAGACCCATAGTTACATACAGAAGGGGCTCAAACTTAAAAGACCTTCTTAGGAAAGGTTCTAACTACACTAGAACAGGACGTGTAGGGATGTACAAATGTGAGTCTTGTAACTGGTGCCACAAGGTGAAATCAGGCAGCAAACTTGCAGTGAATGGTATAGACCATTATGTAAAAGGTAAATATAACTGTCACTCCAAGGCAGTGGTCTACATGGCTACATGTGACCAATGCCTAGCATTTTATGTAGGCAAAACAGAAAGGAAATTTAACGCCAGAATTTATGAACACAACTATGCCATAAGAAAGAATAATATTAATAATGCTTTAGCGAGGCATATTCAAGACAATACTGGCCACAATTTCACATTTAAGGCAACAGACCATGTAGACATCAGTGACAAAAAGCCTTGGGGACTTCAGTTAGAGTTAAATCTTACTACAGGCAGATAGATGGCTAGGGATAAATGACAGGACATCCATCTCTCCTGTATTGAAATTAAAAGCCCTAGAAAGGAAAAAAAATATCTCAAAACATTTGTTAAGCACAAGCACTTTTGTATGTATTTGGCTGTGGTAAACATTTTAGCACTATGTGAATATTTTAATTTAGTTTTATCCTATTTAGAATCATTCAAGACACAATTTTTTTTATTTTTTTATTTTTATTTTAACATTTGTTGACCGGGAATGTCCGACTAGGTTCCACAGAGCCTGTTTTCAGCGGAGGCCCGGGGAGAAACGCTCCAAGTATGAGACTAATAATTTATCTTTTAATTACAAGTTTTAGTTGTATTTAAGATGCAACAGTTTCAACTATAACACAGTCATCAAGGGGTTCATTAATGTTCTGTCTCAGTGTTGCTTAGCTAGCTGCCTCTCTTTGCTTACCCAATCAGAGTGTTTTTTATATGTATATAAATGGCTGTCTTACATTTTAATGGTGTCTGATGAAGTTAACACTTGTTTAACGAAAGTGCTCACATTTTGTTTGTTTTTCTTGTGGATTTTTATCATTAAATACACCTTTGGTTTATCATCACCTGAGTGATTTGTGCCTGTGAAACTCTGCCTACCAGCATTTTTATTTATTAAATTAAAGTCAAGCAGGATAGGGAGAGGGGTACCATACTAGCGTAATGGAAGGAAAAGGACAAGTCAAGCTTGATAGCTGGTAGCACTGAGACTTAGACAGAGGGATTTTTAGTACCCTGGAGTAGAGCAAAGGCAGAGGCATTTATTGTCTAGGTGTTGTTTTAGATGGATTTTGAAAGACTGCATATTGGTAGTTTGTCTTAAAGCAACAGGTATAGAGTTCCAGAGCTTTGCTACAGAGATGGAGTACATGGAACCTCCAGCTGTCTTGTTAGATTTAGACATGCTGTGGAGCAACTTATCCCTTGACACTAAGGTACGAGTTGGTGAGTAAAAATGAATGAGTTTTATTTTTTAGTATAGGGCAGTTATCAGGCTTGGAGGTGAGGTTGTGAGCTTTTTCTAGCTGAGAGATGGTGTGAGAATTCTGCCCAGATTATATTTTTAGGAATAGACAGTGGTGAGTCTTATATAGATTACTTACAGTAAATGTAGCTGCTTTGTTATAACACTGTTCTAATTTGTATTGTTGGGAGGCTTGTAGCTTTGTAAGTATAGAGGAGGTATAAAGGAGTGTACTGTGAGTAGGTAGTGACAGTGGTAAAGTTTGGCTTTGTACAGGCACATAGCTTTTTAATGAATCTTTTTTATTACAACTTGTATGCCATGATCAAATCTAAGTTGGTCATGAATAATTGCTCCAAATAATTTTGTTTGCATTACCATTTCTATGCTCATGCCATTGGCAAATGATATTCTGAAAAGTGCTTTCGGATGGGAAAGATGATTTTGAGTGAATAGAATTAGTTTGCCTTTTTGGGGGGTTTAATGGGAAATGCAAGATTTGTAGCAGAGAAAAAACTCTTGTGTTTACTGTTGTAAGTGAGCAGAGTTTTTGGCTGAGCAGATAACAGTAGCATCATATGCATACTGAACAATGACAGCTTGTTTGGTAGAAATGTAGAGGTTGTTAATGAAAATGTTAAACAGCAAAAGCTCAAGTATTGATCCTTGATGAGCATGAAAAGTGATGGATAGGAAAGGAGAAAAAACATCTTTACATTTCAGTGATTGTCCTTTATTAGGTAGCTGTGAAGCCACTGGAGTGACAGGTTGCTGTGGCTAGATGAAGGGAGGCTTTGTAGTACTTTTTGGTGTGAAACAGTGTTAAATGCCTTGGATAAATCAATGAAGCGTAAGGAGTGAGAAAACCAGTTTTGCCTTTATTTCTATAAAGGTTAATACTGTTAATGATGATTAACAGTGCTGTTGTTGTGCTATGGTAAGGATGAAAATCATGATGAATTGAGGAGCAGAGGCTGTTTTCACAGAGATATTTATAGAGTTGAAAGTGGATGAGTTTTTTGAGTATTTTGGATAAAGGAGATAGGACTGCAATTGGTCTGTTGCTGGAGAGATATCAGGATATATCACCTTTGTGATGTGGGATAATAAATTATTTTTTTTCCAGAGGGTGGAAACACATTTTTATGTAATGCATCTGTTTATTAGAATAGAGATAAGGTATGCTATGGTGTTTATTCTATAATTCTGCATACATCTGAGGTAGAAGTAGAGAATGTATATGGCTCTTACTTTTGAGGAGACAAATATATGCCAAGCATATCATCAGTTATTTACATTATAAATGTAATTTGTAGGTATTCAGGCCTTTAAATTAAACATTTACCTAATGATTTTTAAGTTTAAAATAAAGTGAATCGAAAGTGAAGTTTGCTATGTTATGTCATTTTGGACAGGGTTATTATTAAAAGGAAAGAACTATAAAAGGATAGTTGGGCCTAAAGCAGATGGGCTCTACACTTTGAGGGTGAGTCTAAAATCTGAAGTACCTACATAGACAGTTTCTTACTGTAAGGAGGCTGGAAAATCCTAAATAACTTACAGTGCAACAGAAAGTTTCTAAGCACTCAGGAAAATTCTACAATCTGTCGGATAGTTCCAAAAATTCACACTAAAGCCCAGGAAATTAAATCTACAAGTCAGGTATGTTAGGATGCAAAATCCACAAAACCAAAAATATCAGTATTTATCTTCCTGGTTTGCCAACATCCTTTCTTATATTTGAAGATTACTGCTCCACTATAAATAGGATTTATTTTTATACGCTTCCTGTGGCTAAACCATTACGTTAAATGATGTATTTATCTCTCGCTCTCTCTCTCAGACAATCTCTGTTTTAAAGCTTTTTATACCCATTTCATCCAGATTTTCCTTTTACCTTGTCATCTAATTACATATAATCCTTGCTCAGTTCAGGAATAAACAGGTTTCTTTACTACTTTTTTGTTGTGCCTATCTATGTTCCTCCCTTTGGAATCTGCTCCAGCCAGGATGAGTATATTTTCTGTATTTTTGGTTCCTTTTATTTGCTAATTTTGTTGAATTCTCATACCTGTTTTGTGTTTTTATTTCTTTCAGGAAAACAGAGTTACGAAGAAAGACTTACTAATCCAACTCTGCAAGACATCTTGCTTCTTGTAGCAAAAGTATTTGACTCAGCTGGAAAAGTTATTTAATGTGTGCCACATGAACAGACCTTACTTTTTTGCACCATGTCCATCTTACCATACAACAGATGAGAACTGGTGACCGATGCTGCTTTTCTCAACTCCTGGATCATATGAACACAAACACAGAAAACCATTCACTTTTTTATTCTCTCTTACTAAATGCATCCTTAAACACAAATGTCTTGTAGGATACTGACATCAGTGCTACTTTAAACATGCTTAACCCATTCTGAGCTGAGCTGTGCTTTCATTTTTCATAGCATGGAAAATTGTTAGGTTTTGTAATGTTTGAACCTAGTGTACACCAGACAATCTAATCTATGTAGCATCTAAAGAAAAAAAAAAGAGTTCATTCTCTTCAATTTCTGACTGGTGTTACTGAGGTAGGTAAATTGTTCTCATATTGCAGAAGGTACAATAATTCTTAGTATGTTTGATAATACACCTAATATTTTCAAGAGAATCTGAGTTTTAGATGCATAAATATCTGTGATAATAAATCTACTTAGAGCATTTTTCTGAAGCTTGAGAAATTGCTTACTGTAGCTTCTGCACAAAATTGTAGATGTTTTTTCTTTTTATTTTTTTTCTCTTTTTCTTAACTCCTTCTTTGTTCCATCCCAGTTTTCCTTCCTTAGCAGAGTGGGCACATCTAGGGTAGTTTGGCTGTAGTAAATAGCAGGTAATCACACTATTTTTGTCTGTAAGAATCTGCCAAGATGTCTCTAGACATATAGAAGCTGCCACAATCTACATAGGGTATAAGAGAATAGTTAACTTTAATGAAGCAGCTCATCAACAGTGTGTCCTTTATGTTCCTATCCTCTGACTAATGCTAATATTCATAGAGCTACATTAGGACAGATAATTCTCACTCATGACATGATGATTTGGGTTTTATATAGACATATGTAGTCATGTAAAGTGAAGTAGGAGTGCTTTTAACACGGATTCTTTTCCTCTATGGTTGTTAATTAACAAAGCTCCTATTAAGATAAATATTCTACTTTATTTATTTTTGTCCTACTATTTCATGCATTCTAAAATAGGAGAAGTCTACATTTATTAAAAAAATGGCTACATCCAATCCTGTCTTTTTACAAGCTGAACATCACATATACAGCACTTTACTATAGTAAGTTGCTGTTGACAGTCTTCTTTAAAAGTGATTCTGTCATATTTTTAAGTATCTCAGTCAGTGGCCAGCTAGATGGATTGCTAAACCTTCTCTAGAATGTGTACATTAACAGACAATGCAGGCTGACTGCTCTGTATCTGACAGGTATACAGTTTATGAACAGAATAACCATATTTGTATCAGCTTCAACATTTGAAGGTTTTTGTAACACCTTTACTGAATTATCACTTGTGACATAGGCAAATTTACATTTATATAAAAGTAATTTAACTGTATTAACAAGTTCACTTTTGCAAACATTATCCTTCACATATATTTCTATATATCATATAACCTAAGCAATAAGGTTTTATTCATTAATGACCAGAATATAGCAGGGGAATATCAAAGGTTCACTAGAAAGGTTACAGGTGTTGTGGACAGTGGACACTGTCTGCAAACTGCTTATCTTGACCTGGCCAAGGCTTTTGATACTGTTCTTCAAGATGGGCTTATTGAAAAATTATGTAAACTAAATGTAAAATCCATGGGAATCATTCTGTTTTGTTCAGTGGGATTGTACTGACGTCCAACAGACACAAAAGTTCAAATATGTTTAATGATTGTTGATGCTTTTTATCCTTGTGCTAAAAATGATGCAATTACTCTAGCTAAAAAACTGCTTTCTGAGATGATACCCAGATTTGGTGTACCTTGCTGTATACATTCAGATCAGGGAACTCATTTCACAAGCCAAGTGACGCAACAAATCAGTAAGACATTGAACGTAAAAATGCAATACCATTGCCTACTTAGACCATAAGCTTCAGAAACTGCAGAGAGAATGAAACAGACTGTTGAAGTAAAACTTGCAAAATTATGTGAGAAAACTGGGCTTAAGTGGCCAGATGCTTTGCCCCTAGGTTTGTTTAATGTGAGAAGTGCAGTTAGCAGTACTAGGAAATTTACCTGGGGAGATTCACTAGAATGCCTGTTACACCCCAACTAGAAATTAAGAGTTAAAAAATGTGCATGAATCTGCTCAGACTTCTGGGTCAGTCAGGGTAAGTAACAGACCCAATGACCTGCCTTTTCAGCTGCCAGCCGCAGATTCTCGTCAGCTCAGCTCGGGAGACGACTGTCTCTCTCTCAAAAGAAAAAATTTATTTAATTACTCAAGACAGATGTGGTGTTTGGACATCATTCACACGTTACAGGTTTTATTTCCATACAAATGCCCCTTTCAAAGGCATGCCAGGCGTTCCTCCTCCACAAAGAAAGGAAGACCTTCTACAGCTGAATATGTTATAGCAGTGCTAAGAGACCTAGGGTATTCTGTGAACGAAATAAAGTCAGTCTAGTACCCTCTCAAGACATGCAACTAGGGATTTTTGGAAAGCAGCTACTGGAGTTCTGTACTCTCTTCTAAGCATTATCACCTTCCTATCTACTCTAAGTCTAGGGCTGGTTTGCCACAGCTGTTTTGCAAGGCATGTTGTCAGCTCCTTTTTTCTCTATTGCAAGTGTCTCCTCTCTGTGTTGCAATGCTACTATAAGCATGTTTTGCATGCGCAACAGCAACCTACAATAATTGACCATCATATCCTGCAACCAGGTGACACTGTTTTCATCAGATGGTTTAACAGAAGACATTCCTTGTCTCTGAGATGGAAGGGACCCCTCTTGGTTTTGGTTAGCACTGCCACCACTGTCATCAGATGTCATCCTTGTGTTGCACTTGAAGAGGGTCCTCCCTCATGATGAATTCCAATGAGCTGCCATTGCTGTCACTCCTTTTGAGACTACAGATCCAACTGTAAATTGCACTAGAGGAAAAAAACAGGGAAACCATTGTATTCAGAAATGAAGCTTAGAGGCTTTTTAACAATGTCATTATGGTTGTGTCCAGAAGCCAAGCCCAGCGATTCAACAACACCCTGGTTGAAGATACAACTTAGTGATTCTTTTTCTTCTAAACAGCAGCTATATTTACATTGACTTCACAATCTGAAGTGAAACTTAATGACTTAGCAACATCATGTTTTATGGACAATGCTGAGAAGTCAGCAAATGAACAGGGCAGTGAATCAAATGACTGAATATCACTTCTGGAGTCACAAACAGCAAGAACTTAAAAATGGAGTGTGTTTGAAACCAATTTTAAATGGACTACAAAAGAACAAGCCATCATCTGTGTTTGCAGTTTTGTGAAAACTCCCTTCAGACCCAACCTGCTTGATATTTGTATGGAATCATCATTGGGACAGGAATTCTGCTGTATTTCCTCCTATCATCTGAAGAAATTGGAACTGTAAGTACTGAATAGTTTTTTTTATTAGAGATAAGCGTGTTACAAAAGTTAGGGCTAGACATTCAGTTAGAAATGAAAAAAAGAACCCCAAATTGGCATTCTAAATTTGGCCTTATATGCTTATGCAAAGGCTAAATGTCAGTGTTTATTGGGTGTGTATGCACATGGTTGCCATGTATTTTGTCAACCGTTGCTTTGTTTGACAAAGTGTTCGAGATTGTCGAACATTCAGTAGTTGAATGCCCGATATCTCAATGTGCAGTTTCTTCAAGACTGGTGAGTGGGGATTGGGAGGGGGTTAGAGTGTGTATGTGTGTTTAGGTGTTAGGGTAAGGTTAGGTAAGTGTATAGGTATTGTATGTCTTAATGTGTTTGCATGTATTTTAGGATTAGGTAAGGGGTTAGATCATATGTTTATAGTGTGTGTGTGTGTGTGTGTGTGTGTGTGTGTGTGTGTGTGTGTGTGTGTGTGTGTGTGTGTGTGTGTGTGTGTCTTGTGTAATGGCACTGTGAAGGAAGTGTTTTTAAGGAATGGTATGGGATTAGGATTGGGGTGAGGCAGGGATAGTGTTTGCATGCATTATTGAGGTAATTCAGGAGAGTGGGCAGAGAAGGCATTTATACGCCTTTATCTTTGGCACCTACAGCGAAATGAGTGGTTTATTTGTTTTCTTTGTTTTGCATTAGCTTATTTTGGATAAATTGCTGGCTGTTGTGGGCACAGTATTAAATTTAGAAAAAAAAGGCTTGAGGTTTTTACAGTCCCAACTCAGGACTCGGACTCCCAACAATCTCCTTTATTTTTTTTTTACCTGCCTGCCTAATCAACAATATTTTTCAGTTTTTGGAATGGATGGGTTAAAGGCAGAAATTAAAAAGAATCAGAGAAGATATGAACTAACTTGGATTCTGATCCACACAACACAGAACAAGGAGACTAAATTTCCAGGTACATATATAGATACTAGTTTAATTTCTTAAAGATAGGGCATGGGTATCACCTTCAACTTTATAATGATTTCAAGAACAGGAGGAAGGTAGAGTATTATTTTATTTTATTTTTTTATGACAGAAAAACAAATACTTTTTTCTTTACTTTTTTGACAGCCAAATCTTTCATGGATGTGAAGGAATTATTGAATCACCATGAAAAGTGAGTGCTGCCATGTATGCAATGTTATATTATGCAAAGTGTAAAAGGACAGATATTTTAATATATATGACATTGGAAAAGCCTCTGGCATTTTTAGCTTGTTCTTTCTAAAGTTTATGTCATGTACCATGCCACCAAAAGGGTCTGGGCAGGTAAACAGAAATGAAGGCAGAGGAAACAACCATGCTTACATTGTTGAACTTATGAATAACATTTTATATCATCTTTTTGGAGTACTTGTTTGTGCATTCATGGATTATTGTGATGTCTCCCTGGTATATCATTCTTCCTGCAGCCATATTTTATCTCACAGAATAGGTGTCTGTTTAATTTAGAATGTTCTTCTCCTTGCAGTGTAGATTTCTTAGTACACTACAATGCAGTTAAGCACTATAAGCTATTAAAATTTATATCTAAATGTTTGTTGCTATCCTAAGTTGTTATAACTGCCTGTTTTATTAGTGACCAATGCATGAAATGATAAAGAAGGGGAAAGCAGAGCTTACATGATGGGCAATAAATGTGATACAATGATAAAAAGGGTCTATATCACATCGTCAAACTTGTATGTTCAAATGATGTAATATCGAACCCAAAAGTCAAAAACTGCACAATAATGAATACATAGAGCAGCGATTTTTTTCCCAGGGGAAAAAAAATCGCTGTTCCCTCACAAAAAAAAAAAAAACAAAACAAAAAACAAAACAAACAAAAAAAACCCATAAACTTTAAACTAAAACTAAAGCGGGGGGCTTCATCCCCCAACACCCTCCAGTGTGAGGGGCTGTGCCCCCCACACCCACCCTACTTAAATATACCAACTCCGAGATCACACCACAGTGGAGGAAATAGCAAAGCTCCAAAAATGGCCCACCGATTTTTTTCCCTGGGGAAAAAATTGATGTGCCGTGGCTTCGCTATTTTTGCGTTTCGGACTTTTGGTTTCGATATTACATCGTTTGAACTTATACAAGTTTGACGAAGTGATATAGACCCTGATAAAAATATATAGTAACAAAGGTGCAATGAGCATAGGTTCATAGGTGTGTAGTAGGCTAATGGCCCTGGGGTCTTTACAAGCCTAGCCATAGGATTTCCCTGGCATAGTGCCACCCGACCTTAGTTCCCTGTGCCTCTGTCAAGTAGAGCTACTGGAGTTATCCCCGGGGTGAATTTTCTGTTTCCCATACACTCATCAAGATTTCTATTGAAAAGGGTCAGCGAAGTGCTCTGCTTGACATGTATGGGAAGCCTATTCCATAGAATGGGCAGTCTCTGGGATATGAACCTGTCCCTCCAGCATGTTCTGTTAATTGTGGTAATGAGGTTGTGGTCCCTGGAGCGTGTGGTGCAGAAGGATTGGGATTTCTTTAGATGTAGCATTTCTAACAGAGCTGGGTCAGACATGGCTTTGTAAGTCAAGCAGAGATCGCCTCTAAGTAGGCAATATGAGATAGAGAATAGTTGTAGTTTTTTGAGTCTGTCCATATAGGACAAGTGTTTAAGGCCTAGGATCCTCTTTGTGAGGTACGTTTGTAGCCTCTCCAGTTGTTGCAGGTGTCTAGTGAGGTACATGCCAAATAGGGCATTGTACTCGATGATTGGCCTAATGAGGGAAGAGTAGAGGGAGACAATGACCTCTTTCTTCCTGGATACAAAGCCCTTAGTAATGAGATGTGCGACATAAAAGGACTTTCTGACCACAGTGGCAATGTGGTGATCAAAAGAGAGGTTGCTCTCAACCTGTGTTCCCAGATCTCTTATAACGCCTTCTGTGTCCAGTGGACTACCATCAATGTGGCAATTCATGGGAACAAGGTTTTTTCCCAAAGTGGATGACGACACATTTTTTGGCATTGAGCTTAAGGCCATGGTTCTGACATCAGTCGTTGGTCTCAGTGAGGCCATTTTGCAGGATGTCAACATCACTTGAGGAGTTAATAATAGCTCCCAACTTGCAATTGTCTGCAAACTTTGTAAGCCAGAGTCCCTTTGTGTTGGCCTGAACTTCAGAAGAAGTAGATGCCAAACAGGAGAGGACCCAAGACTGAACCTGTGGGACTCCACTCATGATTAGTCAGCAGTCTGACTTGGAGTTAGCTGCTTTCACACTGTGGGTTCTATCTGTGAACCAGTTTGCAACCCACCTAGTGATATAGGGGGTTGATACCTAGCTTAGTGAGTTTTTCTATGATTCCTGAGGGGGGAATGGTATCAAAAGCCTTGGCCAGGTCAAGGTAGGCTGTATGAACCACCTTGCCTTCATCCACAACACTGGTGACTGACTAAGAGAAGTCGACCAAGTTAAGCAGGCATGATCTACCCTTCACAAAACCGAACTGTGTGGGATCCAGAGTTTGGAGATTCCCTACATCCTTGTTTATCAAGTCCATGATGATGCGTTACATAGCTTTGCATATCAGGCTTGTCAGGCTAATGGGACGAAAGTTCCCAGGGTCTGTAGTCACTCCTCCTTTGTGGAAAGGGATGACTGTAGCAGTGTGCCATTCAGTAGGGACAATGCCTGAGGTGCTTTATTTCACTACCTATTCAGTTCAGTGTAGGTGAAGGGGAACATAAGTGCATTCATATGTGTGTGTGTGTGTGTGTGTGTGTGTGTGTGTGTGTGTGTGTGTGTGTGTGTGTGTGTGTGTGTGTGACACAGAGAGAGACTAGCACTTTTAATAAAGGAATGCTGTGCAAAAGGTACAATGTCATCTTAGCCTGAAAAGAAAACAAGTATCTGAATAAACAAATAATAATATTATTGGCATTTTATAGTGTCAGTGTGTGTGTGTGTGTGTGTGTGTGTGTGTGTGTGTGTGTGTGTGTGTGTGTGTGTGTGTGTGTGCGTGTGTGTGTGTGTGTGTGTGTGTGTGTGTGTGTGTGTGTGTGTAAAACTGTGAACTGTCTAGATAATTCTTGCTGCCCTTCTTTCTGGCTGTCTGCTGCAGCTGCAATGTGTGTGTAAACAGAAACAGAAAAGTATTTTATGTACCTCTCAACTTCTTTGTGCCAGAAATCTGGACATAGCCTAAAAGTAATGGGGGGGGGGCAAAGGCCCAAAAAAGGTAAAGGTTTGAAATATTGCCTTTATAAACTTAAAAAGTTGCTAGAATGACAGTATTTGTGTTTGCATGCATTTTCTGAAGAATAGGACATGTTTGGCATTATTTAGTGACTTCAATCACCAGTGCTTTGTCAGAAAACCACAAATGTTATGAGAAAAAGATGAAAAATTAGGCAAAAATCTGGACAGCTGAGAGGTATGGTGGATTAACCGGACTAGTGGATGTCTCATATTAAAATGTAATGTAAACCAAATGCATAAATGTAGTAGGTTGTCTTATTGGCTTAATGACTTTCTTTACACAATTAGCTTTTTGGAGAAGCAGGTGGTAAATAACTGCACTTGATATAGAATGTTAATGATAATGATTAGAAAGAAATTAAGAATTATAATATTGACTTGTTCTTTACTTCATAAAAATGTATATTAATACACATTCTCTTTTTCTATCAATAAATTAAATTAACACAGTACTAATATTTTAAGTGTCCCTGAATGGTCCCTATCTGATTTATTATTTCTGAATTTGTTTAAATGTAAATAAATCAAAATCAGAATCTGGGTATCAGTCATGTAGTGGACTGGTGTGTCATAGACATGACTGGTGGTGGACTGGTGTATCATGGACAGAACAGGACTGGAGATGAATCGGTGTGTCATGGACAGGACAGGACTGGAGATGGACTGGTGTGTCATGGACAGGGCAGGACTGGTGGTGGACTGGTGTGTCACAGACAGAACAGAACTGAAGGTGGACTGGTATGTCATGTAAAGGACAGGACTGGATTTGGACTGGTCTATCATGACAGGACTGGACTGGAGGTGGACTGGTGATGAACTGGTGCATCATGGACAGGACATGACCTGTGGTGGACTGGTGTGTCTTGGACAGGACAGGACTAATGGTGAACTGGTATGTCATGTACAGGACATGACTGGTGGTGGACTGGTGTGTCATGGACAGGACAGAACTAGTGGTGGACTGGTGTGTCATGGACAGGACAGGGTTGGATGTGGACTGGTGTATCAAAGACAGGATAGGACTGGAGGTGAACTAGTGTGTCATGGACAGGACAGGACTAGTGGTGGACTGGTGTGTCATGGACAGGACTTGACTTGTGGTGGACTGGAGTATCATGGACAGGACTGGTGGTGGACTTATGTGTCATGGATAGGACTGGACTTGTGGTGGATGCTAGTGTCATGGACAGGACTGGACTGGTGATGGACTGTTGTGTCATGGACAGGGCTGGTAGTGGTCTGATATGTCATGGACAGGACTGGACTGGTCATGGACTTGAGTGTCATGGACAGGACAGAACTGTTGGTGGACTGGTGTGTCATTGACAGGACAGGACTGGTAGTGGTGGTGGAGTGTTGTGTCATGGACATGACAGGTGGTGGACTGATGCATCATGGATAGGACTGGACTGGTGGTGGACACGAGTATTATGGATAGGACAGTACTGGTGATGGACTTGTGTGTCATGGATGGGACACGACTTGTGGTGGACTGGTGTGTCATGGACAGGACAGGACTAGAGGTGGACTGGTGTGTGATGGACAAGACTGGAGGTGAACTGGTCTGTCATGGACAGGGCAGGACTGGTGCTGGATTGCTGTATCATGGACAGGACAGGGCTATTGGTGGACTGGTGTTTCATAGACAGGAATGGACTGATAAAGTGATGTGTCATGGACAGGATTGGACTGGTGGTGGACTGGTGTGTCATGGACAGAGCTGGTAGTGAACTGATGTGTCATGGACAGTACTGGAGTGGTCATGGACTCGAGTGTCATGGACAGGACAGGACTGTTGGTGGACTGGAGTATTATGGATAGGACGGGACTGGTAATGGACTGGTGTGTCATGGATGGGACAGGACTTGTGGTGGACTTGTGTGTCATAGACAGGACAGGGCTGAAGGTGGACTGGTGTATCATGGACAGGACTGGTGGTGGACTGATGCATCATGGATAGGACTGGATTGGTGGTGGACTCGAATATTATGGATAGGACAGGACTGGTGTGTCATGGATGGGACATGACTTGTGGTGGACTGGTGTGTCATGGACAGGACAGGACTGGAGGTGGACTGGTGTATCATTGACAGGACTGGAGGTGGATTGGTGTGTCATGGACAGGACAAGACTGGTGATGGACTGGTGTGTCATGGACAGAACAGGACTAGTGGTGAGTCATGGACAGGACTAGACTGGTGGACTGATGTGTCATGGACAGGACTGGACTAGTGGTGGACTGGTGTGTCATGGACAGGGCTGGTGGTGGACTGATGTGTCATGGACAGGACATGACTGGTGGTAGTGGACTGGAGTGTCATGGACAGGACTGGTGGTGGACTGATCCATCATGCACAGGACTGAACTGGTGGTGGTCTGGAGTATCATGGGCAGGACAGGACTGTTGGTGGACTGGTGTGCCATGGACAGGACAGAAATGGTGGTAGTGGACTGGTTTGTCATGGACAGGACAGGACTGGTGGTGGACTACTGCATCATGGACAGGACAGGATAGACTGGAGTGGACTGGGGTATCATGGACAGGACTGGTAGTGGACTGATGCATCATGGACAGGACAGGATAGACTGGAGTGGACTGGTGTATCACGGACAGGACTGGACTGGTGGTGGATGATAGTGTCATGGACAGGTCTTTTGGTGGACTGATGTGTAATTGATAGGACAGGACTGGTGATGGTGGACTGGTGTGTCATGGACAGGACTGTTAATGGACTGATGTGTCACTGATAGGACTGGACTGGTGATGGTTGATTGGTGTGTCATGGACAGGACTGGTGATGGACTGGTGTGTCTTGGATGGGACAGGACTTGTGGTGGACTATTGTGTTATGTACAAGAAAGGACTAGTGGTGGACTGGTGTGTCATGGACAGGACTGGTGGTGGACAGATGTGTCATGGACATGCAGGACTGGTGGTGGACTGGTGTGTCATAGGCAGAACAGGACTGAAGGTAGACTAGTATGTCATGGAAAGGACAGAAATGGATGTGCACTGATATATTATTACAGGACTGGACTGGAGGTGGACTGGTGGTGAACTGGTGCATCATGGACAGGACATGAGTGATGGTGGACTGGTGTGTCATGGGCAGGACAGGACTAGTGGTGGACTGGTGTGTCATGGACAGGGCAGGGCTGGGTGTGGACTGGGTGTATCATGGACAGGACAGAATAGGACTGTGGTGGGCTGGAGAGTCATGGATAGGACAGAACTTCTGGACTGGTGTGTCATGGATATGCTAGGACTGAAGGTGGACTGGTGTGTCAGGGACTGCACTATAGGTGAACTGGTGTGTCATAGACAGGACAGGACTAGTGGTGGACTGGTGTGTCATGGACAGGACTGGACTGGTGATGGTCTGGAGTGTCATGGGCAGGACTGTTGGTGGACTGATGTGTCAATGACAGGACTGGACTGGCTGTGGACTCAAGTGTCATGGACAGGACAAGACTGTTGGTGGACTGGTGTGTCACTGACAGTACAGTACAATACTGGTGGTCTTCTGGTGTGTCATGGATAGGACTGGTGGTGGACTGATGCATCATGGATAGCACTGGACTAGTGTATCATGGACAGGACTGGAGGTGGACTGGTGTGTCATGGAAAGGACAGGACTGGTGGTGGACTGGTGTGTCATGGACAGAACAGGACTAGTGGTGGACTGGTGTATCATGGACAGGACTGGAGGTGGACTGGTGTGTCATGGAAAGGACAGGACCGGTGGAGGACTGGTGTGTCATGGACAGAACATGACTACTGGTGGACTGGTGTGTCATGGACAGGACTGGACTGGTGGACTGATGTGTCATGGACAGGACATGACTGGTGGAGGTGGACTAGTGTGTCATGGACTGGACTGGTGGTGAACTGATGCATCATTGACAGGACTGGACTGGTGGTTGTCCCAAGTATCATGGACAAGACAGGTCTGTTGGTGGACTAGTGTGTCATGGACAGGACAGGACTGGTTGTGGTGGACTGGTGTGTAATGGACAGGACAGGACTGGTGGTGGACTGGTGTATCATGGACAGGACAGGATAGACTAGAGTGGACTGTTGTATCATGGACTGGAGCTGGACTGCTGTGTCATGGACAAGACATGACTAGTGGTGGCCTGGTTTGTCATGGACAGTGCAGTTCTGTATGTGGACTGGTGTATCATGGACAGAACAGATTAGGACTGGTGGTGGGCTGGATAATCATGGACAGGACTATTGGTGGACTGGTGTGGCATGGACAGGACTGGACTGGTAGTGGACTGGAGTGTTAGGGACAGGACTCTTGGTGGCCTGATGTATCATGGATAGGACTGGACTGGTGGTGGCGGACTGGTGTGTCATGGACAGGACTGGCATTGGACTGATGCATCATGGATAGGTGAACTGGTGGTGGACTTGAGTGTTATGAATAGGACAGAACTGGTGGTGGCTGGTGTTTCATGGACAGGACAGGACTGGATGTGGACTGCTGTATTATGGATAGGACTGGACTGGCGGTGGACTCGAGTGTTATGGATAAGACAGAACTGGTGGTGGACTGGTGTGTCATGGACAAGGCAGGACTAATGGTGGGCTGGTGTGTCATGAATAGGATAGGGCTGGATGTGGACTGGTGTATCATGGACAGTACAGAATAGGACTGGTGGTGGGCTGGAGAGTCCTGGACAGGACAGTACTTGTGGTGGACTGGTGTGTCATGGATAGGACTGGTGGTGGACTGATGCATCATGGACAGTATTGGACTGGTGGTGGTCTCAAGTATCATGGACAGGACAGCACTGGGGTGGACTGATGCCTCATGAATAAGACTGGACTGATGGTAGACTTGATTATTATGGCTAGGACAGGACTTGTGGTGGACTGGTGCGTTATGTACAGGACAGGACTGTTACTGGATTGGTGTGTCATTGACAGGGCAGGACTGGTGGTGGTGGACTGGTGTGTCATGGACAGGACTGGTGGTGGACTCATGCATCATGGACAGTACTGGACTGGTGGTGGTCTCGAGTATCATGGACAGGACAGTACTAGTGGTGGACTGGTGTGTCATAAACAGGGCAGGGCTGGGTGTGGACTGGTGTATTATGGAGAAGTCTATAGGTGAACTGGTGTGTCATGGACAGGACAGGACTAGTGGTTTACTGGTGATGGACTGGAATGTCATGGACAGGACTGTTGGTGAACTGATGTGTCATGGACAGGACTGGGTTGGCTATGGAATTGAGTGTCATGGACAGGACAGGTCTGTTGGTAGACTTGTGTGTCATTGACAGTACAGTACTGGTGTTGGTGTACTGGTGTATCATGGACAGGACCAGAGGTGGACTAATGCATTCTGGACAGGATAGGACTGGTGGTGGACTGGTGTCATGGACAGAACAGGACTAGTGGTAGACTGGTTTGTCATGGACAGGACTGGACTTGTGGACTGAAGTGGTGCTGGACTGGTGTGTCATGGAGAGGGCTGGTGGTGGACTGATGTGTCATGGACAGAACATGTCTGGTGGAGGTGGACTGGTGTGTCATGGACAGGACATGACTGGTGGTGGACTGGCATATCATGGATGGGACAGGATAGACTGGAGTGGACTGGTGTATCATGGACAGGACTGGAGCTTGACTGGCGTGTCATGGACTGGACAGGACTAGTGGTGGACTGGTGTGTCATGGACATGACAGGGCTGTATGTGGACTGGTGTATCATGGACAGGAGGGAATAGGACTGGTGGTGGTCTGGATAGTTATGTAGAGGACAGGACTATTAGTGGACTGGTGTGTCATGGACAGGAGGAAAGAAATGCATGATGGATGGGACTGGACTGTGGTGGTGGTGACTTATTTATTTGGATAGGGCAGGACTTGTGGTGGACAGGACTATTAGTGGACTGGTGTGTCATGGACAGGCAGTTCTGGTGGTGGGCTGGTGTGTCATAGATAGAACAGGACTGAAGGTGGACTGGGATGTCATGGAAAGGACAGGAGTAGATGTGGACTGGTGTATCATGACAGGACTGGACTGGAGGTGGACTGGTGGTGAACTGGTCCATCATGGACAGGACATGACTGGTGGTGGACTAGTTTGTGATGGACAGGATAGGACTAGTGGTGGACTGGTGTGTCATGGACAGGGCAGGGCTGGATGTGGACTGGTGTGTCATGGACAGGACAAAATAGAGCAGGTGGTGGGCTGGAGAGTCATGGACAGGACAGGACCTGCGATGTACTGGTTTATCATGGACAGGATAGGAATGGAGGTGGACTGGTGTGTCAGGGATAGGACTTTAGAAGAACTAGTGTGTCATGGATAAGACAGGACTAGTGGTGGACTGGTGTGTCATGGACAGGAGTGGACTAGTGGTTGACTGGAGTGTCATGGACATAACTGGTGGTGGACTGATATGTCATGGATGGGACTGGACTGTTGGTGGACTCTAGTGTCATGGACAGGACTGGACTGGTGGTGGACTCTAGTGTTATGGACAGGACTGGTGTATCATTGATAGGACAGGACTGATGATGGTGGACTGGTGTATCATGGACAGGGCAGAATAGGACTGGTGGTGGGCTGGATAGTCATGGACAGGGCAGGCCTTGTGGTGGACTGGTGTGTCATGGACAGGATAGAACTGGAGGTGGACTAGTGTGTCAGGGACAGGACCCTAAGTGAACTGGTGTGTCATGGACAGGAAAGGACTAGTGGTGGACTGATGTGTCATGGACAGGACTAGACTAGTGGTGGACTGGAGTGTCATGGACTGGACAGTTGGTGGAATGATGTGTCATGGACAGGACTGGACTGGTGGTGGACTTGAGTGTCATGGACAGGACAGGGCTGTTGGTAGATTGATGTTTCATTGACAGGACAGGACTGGTGGTGGTGTACTAGTTTGTCATGGATAGGACTGGTGGTGGACTGATGAATCATGGATAGGACTGGACTGTTGGTGGACTCATGTATTATGGATAGAACAGGACTGGTGTGTCATGGATGAGACACAACTTGTGGTGGACTGGTGTGTTATGGACAGGACAGGACGAGATGTGGACTGGTGTATCATGGACAGGACTGGAGGAGGACTGGTGTGTCATGGAAAGGACAGGACTGGTGGTGGACTGGTGTGTCAAGGACAGAACAGGACTAGTGGTGGAATGGTGTGTCATGGACAGGACTGGACTGGTGGACTGACGTGTCATGGACAGGACTGGACTGGTGTGTCATGGACAGGGCTGGTGTTGGATTGATGAGTCATGGACTGGACATAATGGTGGTGGTGGACTGGTGTGTCCTGGACAGGACTGGTTGACATGATGCATCAGGGACTGGACTGGGTTGGTGGTCTTGTGTATCGTGGACAGGACTGTTGGTGGAATGGTGTGTCATGGACAGAACAGGACTGGTGGTGGTGGACTGGTGTACCATGAACAGGACAGGACTGGTGGTGGACTGGTGTATCATGGACAGGATGGGAGCTGGACTGGTGTGTCATGGACAGGACAGGGCTAGTGGTGGACTGGTGTGTCATGGACAGGACAAGACTGGTGGTGGTGGACTGGTGTGTCATGGACAGGACTGGCGGTGGACTGATGTGTCATGGATGAAACAGGACTGGTGGTGGTGGACTGGTGTGTCATGGGCAGTACTGGTGGTGGACTGGCGGTGGAGTCGAGTATCCTGGACAGGTTAGGAATGTTGGTGGACTGGTTTGTCATGGGCAAGACAGGACTGATAGTGGACTGGTGTATCATGGATAGGACAGACTGAATTGGACTGGTGTATCATGGACTGGGCTGGAGCTGGACTAGTATGTCAGTGACAAGACTGGTGGTGGACTGGTGTTTCATAGACAGGGACAGTGGTGGACTGAGGTGTCAAGAAAAGGACTGGACTGGTGGTGGACTAGAGTGTCATAGACAGGACTGGTGGACTGATGTGTCATGGACAGGACTGGACTGGTGGTGGACTGGTGTATCATGGACAGGACAGGACTGGTGGTGGACTGGTTTGTCATGGACAGGACTGGTCGTGGACTGATGTGTCATGGACTGGACTGAACTAGTAGTGGACTCAAGTGTTCTCAACAGGACAGAACTGTTGGACTGGTGTGTCATGGACAGGACTGGTGATGGACTGATGTATTATGGCTATGAGTGGACTTGTGGTGGATTAGAGTGTTATGGATAGGACAGGACTAGTGGTGGACTGGTGTGTGATGGACAGGACAGGACTGGTGGTTGAGCAGTATGTCATGCACATGACTGGACTGGAGGTGGACTGGTGTGTCATGGACAGGACTGGAGGTGGTGTGGTGTGTCATGGACAGGACAAGACTGATGGTGGACTGGTGTTTCATAGACAAGGACATGGTGGACTGATGTGTTAAGAAAAGGACTGGACTGGTGGTGGACTAGTGTGTCATAGACAGGACTGGACTGGTGGACTGATGTGTCATGGACAAGACTGGACTGGTGTGCCATGGACAGGGATGGTTGTGGACTGATGTGTCATGGATATGACTGGATTGGTGGTGGACTCGAGCGTCATGGACAGGACAGGACTGTTTGTTGACTGGTGTGTCATGGATAGGACTGACTGGACTGGTGGTGGTGAACTGGTGTGTCATAGACAGGACTGGTGGTGGACTTGAGTATTATGGATAGGGTAGGGCTTGTGATGGACTGGTGTGTCATGGAAAGGACAGGACGTGGGGTGGACTGGTGTTTCATGGACAGGACAGGACTGGAGGTGGACTGGTGTATCATTGACAAGACTGGTGGTGGACTGGTGTATCATTGACAAGACTGGTGGTGGACTGATGCATCATGAATAGGACTGGACTGGTGGTGGACTCAAGTGTTATGGATAGGACAGAACTGGTGGTGGACTGGTGTGTCATGGACAGGACAGGACTAGAGGTGGACTGGTGTATCATGGATAGGACAGGGCTGGATGTGGACTTGTGTATCACGGACAGGATAGGACTGGAGGTGGACTCTAGTGTCATGGACAGGACTTTTGTTGGACTGATGTGTCATTTATAGGACAGGACTGGTGATGGTGGACTGGTGTGTCATGGACAGGACTGATGATGGACTGATGCATCATGGATAGGACTAGACTGGTGGTGGACTCGAGTATTTTGGATAGAGCAGGACTGGTGTTGGACTGGTGTGTCTCGGACTGGACAGGACTTTTGGTGGACTGATGTGTCATGTACAAGACAGGACTAGTGGTGGACTGGTGTGTGATGGACAGGACTGGTGGTGGACTGATGTGTCATGGACAGGCAGGACTGGTGGTGGACTGGTGTTTCATAGACAGAACAGGACTGAAGGTGGACTGGGATATCATGGAAAAGACAGGAGTGGATGTGCACTGGTGTATTATGACAGGACTGGACTGGAGGTGGACTGGTGGTAAACTGGTGCATCATGGACAGAACATGACTGGTGGTGGATTGGTGTGTCATGGACAGGACAGGACAAGTGATGAACTGGTGTGTGATGGACAGGGCAGGGCTGTGTGTGTGGGTATCATGGACAGGACTGTAGGTGAACTGGTGTGTGATGGACAGGGCAGGAATAGTGGTGAACTGGTGATGGACTGGGGTGTCACAGACAGGACTGTTGGTGGACTGATGTGTCATGCACAGGACTGGACTGGCTGTGGACTCGAGTGTCATGGACAGGACAGGACTGTTGGTAGAGTGATGTGTTATTGACAGTACAGTGTTGGTTTTGGTGTACTGGTGTATCATGCACAGGACTGAAGGTGGACTGTTGTGTCATGGACAGGACAGGAATGGTAATGGACTGGAGTCATGGACATAACAGGACTAGTGGTGGACTGGTGTGTCATGGACAGGACTGGACTGCTGGACTGATATACAATGGACAAGACTGGAGTGGTTCTGGACTGGTATGTCATGGACAGGACTAGTGATGGACTGGTGTGTCATGGACAGGACTGGAATAGTAGTGCATTGGAGTGCCATGGACAGAACTGGTGGTGGACTGATGTGTCAAGGATGGGACTGGACTGGTGGTGGATTCTTGTGTCATGGACAGGACTGGACTGGTAGTGGACTCTACTGTCATGGACAGGACTGTTGCAGGGCTGGTGTGTCATTGATAGGACAGAACTGGTGATGGTGGACTGGTGTATCATGGACAGGGCTGGTGGTGGACTGTTGCATCATGGATAGGACTGGACTGGTGGTGGACTCAAGTATTATGGATAGGGCAGGACTGGTGTTGAACTGGTGTGTCATGGGTGGGACAGGACTTGGGGTGGACCAGTGTGTCCTGGACAGGACTGGTGGTAGACTGATGTGGCATGGACAGGACAGGACTGGTGGTGGACTGGTGTGTCATAGACAGAGTAGGACTGAAGATGGACAGGTATGTCATGTCATGGAAAGGACAGGAGTGGACGTGGACTGGTGTATCATGACATGAATGGAGGTGGACTGGTGGTGAACTGGTGCATTATGGACATGACATGACTGGTGGTGGACTAGCATGTGATAGACAAGACAGGACTAGTGGTGGACTGGTGTATCATGGACAGGACAGAATAGGACTGGTAGTGGGCTGGAGAATCATTGACAGGACAGGACATGTAGTGGACTGGTGTGTCATGGACAGGATTGGACTAGAGGTGGACTAGTGTGCCAAGGACAGGAATCTAGGTGAAAGCGTGTGTCATGGACAGAACAGGACTAGTGGTAGACTGGTTTGTCATGGACAGGACTGGACTTGTGGACTGAAGTGGTGCTGGACTGGTGTGTCATGGAGATGGCTGGTGGTGGACTGATGTGTCATGGACAGAACATGTCTGGTGGAGGTGGACTGGTGTGTCATGGACAGGACATGACTGGTGGTGGACTGGCATATCATGGATGGGACAGGATAGACTGGAGTGGACTGGTGTATCATGGACAGGACTGGAGCTTGACTGGCATGTCATGGACTGGACAGGACTAGTGGTGGACTGGTGTGTCATGGACATGACAGGGCTGTATGTGGACTGGTGTATCATGGACAGGAGGGAATAGGACTGGTGGTGGTCTGGATAGTTATGGAGAGGACAGGACTATTAGTGGACTGGTGTGTCATGGACAGGACTGGATGGTGGTGGACTGGAGTGTCATGGACAGGACTGGAAGTGGAGTAATGCATGATGGATAGGACTGGACTGGTGGTGGACTTGAGTATTTTGGATAGGGCAGGACTTGTGGTGGACTGGTGTGTCATGTACAAGAAAGGACTAGTGGTGGACTGGTGTGTGATGGACAGGACTGGTGGTGGACTGACGTGTCATGGACAGGCAGTTCTGGTGGTGGGCTGGTGTGTCATAGATAGAACAGGACTGAAGGTGGACTGGGATGTCATGGAAAGGACAGGAGTAGATGTGGACTGGTGTATCATGACAGGACTGGACTGGAGGTGGACTGGTGGTGAACTGGTCCATCATGGACAGGACATGACTGGTGGTGGACTAGTTTGTGATGGACAGGATAGGACTAGTGGTGGACTGGTGTGTCATGGATAGGGCAGGGCTGGATGTGGACTGGTGTGTCATGGACAGGACAAAATAGAGCAGGTGGTGGGCTGGAGAGTCATGGACAGGACAGGACCTGTGATGTACTGGTTTATCATGGACAGGATAGGAATGGATAAAAAACAACAGAAAGCACTTGAAAGCACCAACAAACACCAAACAAGTGCTACGAGCCAAAGGAAAGGATAGGAATGGAGGTGGACTGGTGTGTCAGGGATAGGACTTTAGAAGAACTAGTGTGTCATGGATAAGACAGGACTAGTGGTGGACTGGTGAGTCATGGACAGGAGTGGACTAGTGGTTGACTGGAGTGTCATGGACATAACTGGTGGTGGACTGATATGTCATGGATGGGACTGGACTGTTGGTGGACTCTAGTGTCAACGACAGGACTGGACTGGTGGTGGACTCTAGTGTTATGGACAGGACTGGTGTATCATTGATAGGCAGGACTGATGATGGTGGACTGGTGTATCATGGACAGGGCAGAATAGGACTGGTGGTCAGCTGGATAGTCATGGACAGGGCAGGCCTTGTGGTGGACTGGTGTGTCATGTACAGGATAGAACTGGAGGTGGACTAGTGTGTCAGGGACAGGACCCTAAGTGAACTGGTGTGTCATGGACAGGAAAGGACTAATGGTGGACTGATGTGTCATGGACAGGACTAGACTAGTGGTGGACTGGAGTGTCATGGACTGGACAGTTGGTGGAATGATGTGTCATGGACAGGACTGGACTGGTGGTGGACTTGAGTGTCATGGACAGGACAGGGCTGTTGGTAGACTGATGTTTCATTGACAGGACAGGACTGGTGGCGGTGTACTAGTTTGTCATGGATAGGACTGGTGGTGGACTGATGAATCATGGATAGGACTGGACTGTTGGTGGACTCAAGTATTATGGATAGAACAGGACTGGTGTGTCATGGATGAGACACAACTTGTGGTGGACTGGTGTGTTATGGACAGGACAGGACGAGATGTGGACTGGTGAATCATGGACAGGACTGGAGGAGGACTGGTGTGTCATGGAAAGGACAGCACTGGTGGTGGACTGGTGTGTCAAGGACAGAACAGGACTAGTGGTGGACTGGTGTGTCATGGACAGGACTGGACTGGTGGACTGACATGTCATGGACAGGACTGGACTGGTGTGTCATGGACAGTGCTGGTGGTGGACTGATGAGTCATGGACTGGACATAATGGTGGTGGTGGACTGGTGTGTCCCGGACAGGACTGGTGGACATGATGCATCAGGGACTGGACTGGGTTGGTGGTCTTGTGTATCATGGACAGGACTGTTGGTGGAATGGTGTGTCATGGACAGAACAGGACTGGTGGTGGTGGACTGGTGTGCCATGAACAGGACAGGACTGGTGGTGGACTGGTGTATCATGGACAGGACGGGAGCTGGACTGGTGTGTAATGGACAGGACAGGGCTAGTGGTGGACTGGTGTGTCATGGGCAGGACAAGACTGGTGGTGGTGGACTGGTGTGTCATGGACAGGACTGGCGGTGGACTGATGTGTCATGGATGAAACAGGACTGGTGGTGGTGGACTGGTGTGTCATGGACAGTACTGGTGGTGGACTGGCGGTGGAGTCGAGTATCCTGGACAGGTTAGGAATGTTGGTGGACTGGTTTGTCATGGGCAAGACGGGAATGATAGTGGACTGGTGTATCATGGATAGGACAGACTGAATTGGACTGGTGTATCATGGACTGGGCTGGAGCTGGACTAGTATGTCAGGGACAAGACTGGTGGTGGACTGGTGTTTCATAGACAGGGACAGTGGTGGACTGAGGTGTCAAGAAAAGGACTGGACTGGTGGTGGACTAGAGTGTCATAGACAGGACTGGTGGACTGATGTGTCATGGACAGGACTGGACTGGTGCTGGACTGGTGTATCATGGACAGGACAGGATTGGTGGTGGACTGGTTTGTCATGGACAGGACTGGTCGTGGACTGATGTGTCATGGACTGGACTGAACTAGTAGTGGACTCAAGTGTTCTCAACAGGACAGAACTGTTGGACTGGTGTGTCATGGACAGGACTGGTGATGGACTGATGTATTATGGCTATGAGTGAACTTGTGGTGGATTAGAGTGTTATGGATAGGACAGGACTAGTGGTGGACTGGTGTGTGATGGACAGGACAGGACTGGTGGTTGAGCAGTATGTCATGCACATGACTGGACTGGAGGTGGACTGGTGTGTCATGGACAGGACTGAAGGTGGTGTGGTGTGTCATGGACAGGACAAGACTGATGGTGGACTGGTGTTTCATAGACAGGGACATGGTGGACTGATGTGTTAAGAAAAGGACTGGACTGGTGGTGGACTAGTGTGTCATAGACAGGACTGGACTGGTGGACTGATGTGTCATGGACAAGACTGGACTGGTGTGTCATGGACAGGGATGGTTGTGGACTGATGTGTCATGGATATGACTGGATTGGTGGTGGACTCGAGTGTCATGGACAGGACAGGACTGTTTGTTGACTGGTGTGTCATGGATAGGACTGACTGGACTGGTGGTGGTGAACTGGTGTGTCATAGACAGGACTGGTGGTGGACTTGAGTATTATGGATAGGGTAGGGCTTGTGATGGACTGGTGTGTCATGGAAAGTACAGGATGTGGGTTGGACTGGTGTTTCATGGACAGGACAGGACTGGAGGTGGACTGGTGTATCATTGACAAGACTGGTGGTGGACTGGTGTATCATTGACAAGACTGGTGGTGGACTGATGCATCATGAATAGGACTGGACTGGTGGTGGACTCAAGTGTTATGGATAGGACAGAACTGGTGGACTGGTGTGTCATGGACAGGACAGGACTAGAGGTGGACTGGTGTATCATGGATAGGACAGGGCTGGATGTGGACTTGTCTATCACGGACAGGATAGGACTGGAGGTGGACTCTAGTGTCATGGATAGGACTTTTGTTGGACTGATGTGTCATTTATAGGACCGGACTGGTGATGGTGGACTGGTGTGTCATGGACAGGACTGATGATGGACTGATGCATCATGGATAGGACTAGACTGGTGGTGGACTCGAGTATTTTGGATAGAGCAGGACTGGTGTTGGACTGGTGTGTCTCGGACTGGACAGGACTTTTGGTGGACTGATGTGTCATGTACAAGACAGGACTAGTGGTGGACTGGTGTGTGATGGACAGGACTGGTGGTGGACTGATGTGTCATGGACAGGCAGGACTGGTGGTGGACTGGTGTGTCATAGACAGAACAGGACTGAAGGTGGACTGGGATATCATGGAAAAGACAGGAGTGGATGTGCACTGGTGTATTATGACAGGACTGGATAGAGGTGGACTGGTGGTAAACTGGTGCATCATGGACAGGACATGACTGGTGGTGGATTGGTGTGTCATGGACAGGACAGGACAAGTGATGGACTGGTGTGTGATGGACAGGGCAGGGCTGTGTGTGGACTGGTGTATCATGGACAGGACTGTAGGTGAACTAGTGTGTCATGGACAGGACAGGAATAGTGGTGAACTGGTGATGGACTGGGGTGTCACAGACAGGACTGTTGGTGGACTGATGTGTCATGGACAGGACTGGACTGGCTGTGGACTCGAGTGTCATGGACAGGACAGGACTGTTGGTAGAGTGGTGTGTTATTGACAGTACAGTGTTGGTTTTGGTGTACTGGTGTATCGTGCACAGGACTGAAGGTGGACTGTTGCATCATGGACAGGACAGGAATGGTAATGGACTGGAGTCATGGACATAACAGGACTAGTGGTGGACTGGTGTGTCATGGACAGGACTGGACTGCTGGACTGATATACAATGGACAAGACTGGAGTGGTGCTGGACTGGTATGTCATGGACAGGACTAGTGATGGACTGGTGTGTCATAGACAGGACTGGAATAGTAGTGCATTGGAGTGCCATGGACAGAACTGGTGGTGGACTGATGTGTCAAGGATGGGACTGGACTGGTGGTGGATTCTAGTGTCATGGACAGGACTGGACTGGTAGTGGACTCTACTGTCATGGACAGGACTGTTGGAGGACTGGTGTGTCATTGATAGGACAGAACTGGTGATGGTGGACTGGTGTATCATGGACAGGGCTGGTGGTGGACTGTTGCATCATGGATAGGACTGGACTGGTGGTGGACTCAAGTATTATGGATAGGGCAGGACTGGTGTTGAACTGGTGTGTCATGGGTGGGACAGGACTTGGGGTGGACCAGTGTGTCCTGGACAGGACTGGTGGTAGACTGATGTGGCATGGACAGGACAGGACTGGTGGTGGACTGGTGTGTCATAGACAGAGTAGGACTGAAGATGGACAGGTATGTCATGGAAAGGACAGGAGTGGATGTGGACTGGTGTATCATGACATGACTGGAGGTGGACTGGTGGTGAACTGGTGCATTATGGACAGGACATGACTGGTGGTGGACTAGCATGTGATAGACAAGACAGGACTAGTGGTGGACTGGTGTATCATGGACAGGACAGAATAGGACTGGTAGTGGGCTGGAGAATCATGGACAGGACAGGACATGTAGTGGACTGGTGTGTCATGGACAGGATTGGACTAGAGGTGGACTAGTGTGTCAAGGACAGGACTCTAGGTGAAAGCGTGTGTCATGGACAGGACAGGACTAGTGGTGGTCTGGTGTGTCATGGACAGGACTGGACTGGTGATGGTCTGGTGTGTCATGGACAGGACTGTTGGTGTAATGGTGTGTCATGGACTGGACTGAACTGGTGGTGGACTTGAGTGTCATGGACAGGACAGGACTGGACTTGTGATGGACTCGAGTGTCATGGACAGGACAGGGCTGTTGGTAGACTGGTGTTTCATTGACTGGACAGGACTGGTGGTGGTGTACTGGTTTGTCATGGATAGGACTGGTGGTGGACTGATGCATCATGGATAGGACTGGACTGGTGGACTCGAGTATTATCGATAGGACAGGACTGGTGTGTCATGGATGAGACATAACTTGTGGCGGACTGGTGTGTTATGGACAGGACAGGACTAGAGGTGGACTGGTGTATCATGGACAGGACTGGAGGTGGACTGGTGTGTCATGGAGAGGACAGGACTGGTGGTGGACTGCTCTCATAGACAGAACAGGACTAGAGGTGGACTGGTGTGTCATGGACAGGACTGGACTGGTGGACTGATGTGTCATGGACAGGACTTGACTGGTGTGTCATGGACAGGGCTGGTGGTGGGACTGATGTGTCATGGACTGGACATGAATGGTGGTGGACTGGTGCTTCCTGAACAGGACTGGTGTTGGACTGATGCATCAGGGACAGGACTGGACTGGTAGTGGTCTCATGTATAATGGACAGGACTGTTGGTGGACTGGTGTGTCATGGACAGGACAGGGCTTGCGGTGGTGGACTGGTGTGCCATGGACAGGACAGGACTGGTGGTGGACTGGTGTATCATGGACAGGACAAGACTAGTGGTGCACTGGTGTGTCATGGAGAGGACAGGGCTAGATGTGCACTGGTGTATCATGGATAGTACAGAATAGGACTGCTGGTGGGCTGGAGAGTCATGGACAGGACTGGACTAATTGTGGACTGGTGTGTCATGGACAGGACTGGACTGATGGTGGACTGGGGTGTCATGGACAGGGCAGCAGTGTAGGACTGGTGTGTCATTGACATGACACAACTGGTGGTGGTGAACTGGTGTGTTATGGACAGGAATGGTGGTGGACTGATACTTCATAGGTAGGACTGGACTGTTGTTGGACTCAAGTATTGTGGATAGGACAGCACTGGTGATGGAATGGTGTGTCATGGTTGGGGCAGGACTTGTGGTGGACTGGTGTGTTATGTCTGGGCAGGTAATGCGAGAAGAGTTAGACTTATGGATATGGAGCATCTCTAGTAGGGCAGGGTTTGTTATTGCTTTGTAGGCAAGACACAGATCACCTCTGAGGAATCTGTCTGATACTGAGTAAAGTGATAGTGATTTGAGCCTGTCTGCATAAGACAGATGTTGAAAGATGATGTCTGTAAGCTTGGTAGTCACGTATCACCCTGCTAATCCAGTCTTGTGTCCATCTAAGCACTAGATCTTAAAAAGCAATTTTGTTCAGTTCATTAACTAGATTTACAGACACATGGCTAAAGCCATTTTTTCTATCCCTGCATGAGGCACTTCATTTACTGTACTGGTTTAGTCAGGGAAGTGCCCACTCCTGGATCATATCAGAACAATGTACAGCATCACAAAATAGCTAGAAACTCTTTTTCTTGGGTGGGTGGGGCATCCATGCTTAGACATTTTTATGACCCCTTCAGTATTACAGCATTACCTGTTTGTTCCTGGCATGCTCAAAGATGTAATGCTTTGTCTTCTGGTGACACTTGCAGTCTCAGTAAGTTTTTAGATTTGTTATGAATTGCTGAATAAATAGCTGTCTATGGTTATGCTTGCCTCTGCTTCAGAATCATTTCTTGTACCATTTCTAAGACATAACACAAAGAACACAAGCAAGATGTACTCATGTTGATGTACCTGAAGGGCTGTCTGTGAGTGAAATTTAAGGTCAAATGCATTGCTGTTCTACTATTCATGAGGTGTAACTATCACAGCAAGATACATTTTACAGACCTTTGCTGTGGTTGTGAAAGAGTTTATTAAAGAAGATATGCAAAACAAATGTAAACTAAAGTGTGAGAAATCAAAAAAGATAAAGTGATGGAAAGAACAGCTGCTATTATGTTCCTGTTTTCTACATATCTAATGGATATCCTAAAATATAATTTTAAAAATGCAGTCCACTGTGTTTTGCTGGTAGAGTAATGCTTACACATTACAAACTGATCCTATTGATCACAGAAGTCATCTAATAATGTTATAAAGACATTAATACTCATGTAAGGAGATGCAAATAATACTGTATAAGTTCCTTACCTGAAGCGATTTATTCATTTTTATTTCCATTTTATAATAGTGACTTGGAACTGCTTACTTCAGAGCTGTCTACATATCCTAGCTGAAATATGTACATAAGAAATATTACTGTATAGCTTCCACTAAGCTGTTGCTAACAGAAAAAAAGCAATGACATTTAACCTGATTGTTTTAAGTTTATGGGGAAATTAAGTTTAGAATTAAATAAAAATTTACTGCAAATGTTATTTTTTTTAATTACTTGTCACTAATAGTTCTGTATTATCTTCAGATGTCTAACATTATAAACAAAGACATATCCAGAATGGTTCTTTATAGGTTTATCATAGGAGGTTACTAGGCTAATGGCCCTGGGGCCTTACAAGCCTAGCTAAGAGTTTATCCCCAAAAAGAAACCTCAGTCAGCACCTGTCACCCCTGTCAGTGAATGACGAAGGTGGAACCCCTGGGACAAATTTGTGGTTTCCCATCCATTCATCAAGGTTGCACTTGAAGTGGGTCAGCGAGGTTAGGTACTCTGTTTGACATGTATGGGAATTCTATTCCAGAGACAGGGCAGCTTCTGTCTCTCCAGCAGGTTTTGTTGATGTCACACATTAGATTTAGGCCTATTGAGCAGGTAATGCGAGAAGAGTTAGACTTATGGATATGGAGCATCTCTAGTAGGGCAGGATTCGTTATTGCTTTGTAGGCAAGACACAGATCACCTCTGAGGAATCTGTCTGATACTGAGTAAAGTGATAGTGATTTGAGCCTGTCTGCATAAGACAGATGTTGAAGGCCATGGATTCTCTTTGTGAGGTATTTCTGTGACCTTTCCAGTTGGTGCAGGTATTTGGAGAGGTACATACCAAACAGGGCATTATACTCAATTATAGGTCTAATGAGGGAGGAGTACAGAGAAGTAATAACCTACTTTTTTCTGGATGCAGTCCATTTACTTATGAGATGAACCAAGTAAAAGACTTATGGTCGAATGTGACATTGTTGTCAACCTGAGTACCCAGGTCTCTCACCATGGGTTGTGTACTTAGGGGGATGCCGTTGATGTGGTAATCAGTAGGGGCCATGTTTTTGCTGAATGGTACGATAATACATTTTTTGAGTTTAACTTAAGGCCATGACTTTGTCACCAGTTATTTGTAGCTGTGAGACCCTTTTGCAGTATGTTAATGTCATTTGGGGGAGTCAATGACAGCACCCAACTTACAGTCATCCGCAAACTTGATCAGCCACAGGCCCTTGGTCTTTGCCTGGACCTCTGATAAGTACATGCCAAACAGTAGGGGTCCTAGGACAGATCCCTGGGGAACACCACTAGTGACAGGTCTGCTGTCGGAGGTGGTGGCACCAGTTTTGACCTTGTGGGTCCTATCTGTGAGCCAGTTGGCCACCCATCTGACAAGATAGGGATTAGCACCAAGTTGTGTTAACTTTTCAATGATGCCTGAATGGGGGATTGTGTCAAAGGCCTTAGCCAGGTCTTAGTAAGCTATATGTACTGACTTTCCCTCATCCAGGGCCTTGGTGACAGTTTCAAAGAAGTCAGCTAGGTTCACTAGGCAAGATCTGCCCCTGACGAATCCGAATTGGGTGGGGTCAAGTGTTTGGAGATTGCCTATGTCCTTGTTTATGAGATCCATAATAATACGCTCCATGGCTTTACAGATCAGACTTGTCAAGCTAATGGGGTGATAGTTTCCCAGGCAGTAGTGGCACCACCTTTATGCAAGGGGATGACAATGATGATTTTCCACTCTGCTGGAATGAAGCCTGTAATTAGGCTGTGGTTGAATAGGGTGCTCAGTGGCGAAGCTAGGTCTTGTTGGAGATGGTGCAGAATACAGCCTGGGATATTATTAGATCCCATGGAAACTGTGTTCTTTGCCTTGGATAGGGCCTTTAACACTTGCTCTGTGGAGATGTGAGGTGTGGGACAAGAATCAGGGATGTTGACACTGCCTTTGGGGGGGGCGATAAGGGGGTGGAGTTTGCACTGAACCTTTCAGCTAGTAGGTTGGTTAAGTCAGCAGGATCAGTGTAAGACAAGGGGTTGGGAGGGTGGGAGGGCTGGGTGGGTTAAGGTGTTAAGGTTACACAAACACAAACACAAAGGTAGAGTCTCACATAATTGGCTATAATGGCTGGTTAAGCAGGGCAGAAGTACTAGCCTAAAGAAGCCCTATCTTTCAAAAAGGACAAAGGGGTGGGAGGGTGGCCCTAGGGTAAAGGTGTTTGCCTTACAAAACACACAACAAGCAGGTTTGAGGTCTCACAAGGGATAATTGGCTAGGTTTACAATGGTTCGCAAGAGCAGTTAGCCTAGTACTAACCTATGACCCTATGACCTAAGTGGTACCATTAAGTACTAATTTGGAACAAACTTGGGCTTTGACATGGAGGTTCCTGACATAACTAAAGAATGGCTTGTGGTTTCCTTTGTTTTAGAGGCTAGCTTCAACTCATAATTGGCTTTGGAGTTTTTCACTAGTGATCTAATTTGCTTGTTGAGGCAGAGGAGGGAGATTTTCCGATTTGGAAATTGTTCCTTTTGCCCTTGGACAACAGTTTCTTCCTTTTGTTGTAAAGCCAATTGATAGGGGATGCCCACCAGACAGGTTTGTGTTTCCTTGAGGAGCAGGTTTTAGTTCTGTTGGGTATGGCTGAGTCCATGCAGTTGTACAGGTGCTTGTATACTGCACTGGTGCACTGTTCAAAATAGTTGTCTGCATCCTCTGAGGATGGTGATGGTGTGTAGCTGCTGATACCCTCCCTTAGGAGTGTGTAGTCAGCTTTTGAGAAGTATTTAGCCTGGTTACAGTTGGGGAGGGGTTGGGTGGGATAGAAACTTTGAATGAGACAGACTGATGATCTGATCTCACCAGGGGAAGAACATACTATGGGAGTGATGCAGCGGTCACCCATGATGGTGAGAACCAAATCCAGTATGTTATCTCCCCTTGTGGGGGATAAGACCAGCTGGTCTAGTGTGTTAGAGTTGATGAAGTCAAGGAATCATTGGGTGAGTGCATTAGTGCAGGAATAGTTCACCCAGTCTATGGTGGGGTAGTTAGGATCAGAGTGTTAGGGGGTACCTTAAAGGAGTCAAGTAGGTCCAGGTAGGAGGAGTGGGTGTACTGAGACATGGAGAGGGGTCTCTCACTGGCTGCAACTTGGATGGGTCTTGCCAACTGTCAGTTGCACCTAGAGTAATTCCAGTGTATGATGCTGGTAAACCAGTCTGGAGATGTGCCTGTCTTTAATGAAGATAGAGACTCCTCCACCCTTAGTCTTTCCAACATCATTTTGGGGTCAGAAAGTGTGGAATGAGGTATAGCCTGGTAAGGCAGAGGTGCTCTCCGCAGCCCTGAACCAAGTTTCTGTTACTCCACAGACATCGGCATCTTCCAGTGTGAGGAGAACCTTCAGTGAGTGCATTTTAGATTAAGGCTTGTAGCATTGAGCAGCATGACCTTCAGTTTGCTTTTTGACAGATCTTTCATGTTGTAAGATTTGTCTTTGAGACATAGCCTAAAAAAGGCACAATGGGGAGGCAAGAGCCTTGGCCAAGATCTGGAACCCAAGGGATGACAGGTGGAGGCCGTCTCTAGCAAATCAATGAGGCCTGTCAACCATGTCATCCTAGGCAGATACTGGATCCCCTTGGAAAGAACCAGAAACTAAGCCAATTGTTGAAGTAAATCATTTTTTGTTGGTATTGTGGCATCATTCTTGGTGAGGGTAGGAGGCTACTCAGGGCTAGAGTCCCACCTTCCTGGCATGCATATTCTGAGAGCTCAGTCATGTCTCTCTTCATATAGTCCAGGGAGGTATGTCTCAAGTCATTCACGCCAACATGGAGAAGGACAGAGTCATATTAGGTTAATATATTAATACTAGGCTAACTGCCTTTGTAGGCCATTTTAAGCCTAGCCAATTGCCGTGTGTGAGAATCACTCTCTGTACCTTGTGTCTGTAAGGTAAACATCTTAACCATTATACTAACCTCCCACTCTCTTTTTTATGTGAGTATACCTTTAGAAATATACAACAGTAATACCAGAATGTGGGACAAGACTTGAAAAAATTATTATCCAGTTCATTAGTGGTTGTAACATTGCTGGGTTACTAACACGTTATACCATTTGCTACAAGATGACAAACACAGGGCCCATTTCCATTACACTTGCTCTTGGTGTAAGTGACTTATTCTGGTGTAAGTCTGCTCAGATTCTAAAAGATTTGCTGGCTTAAGTGGTTTACTCTTTAGATAGCCACACTCATTAAAGTAAGATTTCACACAAAAGCTACTTAAAATGTGATGTGATAATATGTGAAAAGGTAGCATTTAGTAAGATTTGTAGGAACAGTGCAGGAGGCAAGAAATAGGCTCTGTTACAGCCAGAGAGGCAGGCAAGTGGCAGGGATAGTGGGTAACAATGAGACTGGTACTCCTGGAATGACTGAGTGGATTAGGAACACAGAAAACAACATGAGGTGGAAGAAGAGACTGTGTGTGTGGATAGAAAACAGGGTTTTGACAACAGTAGACTTCATCACAAAGGGGTTTAACACCTTCTGCGAGGGAAGCATGAGAGAGACCAAGTTAACATGAAAGTAATCTCACCACTTAAACATAGTAAGACTAAGAAGAAGGTGACCAAAGTGGTCACCGAGGAGGAGGCTTGGCATGTGTGGTGGTGGAGTATGCATGCTACAATGGTCTGTCAGAGGAAGTAATTGATGTACTAATCTGAGTCAGGGAGGTGGCAGAGTGCTGCCAGGATAGAGAGCTGGAGCTAAGATTCTCAGATGTGGTACCTCTACCTACAGCTGGTACCTTGACCAATGAGGAGATCAGGCCTGGCTGGCTGTAACAGAAAAAAAAAGAGAGATAAAGGCCTAGACATCTGATAGAATGAAAGAAGCATAGCTGAGAGACTGACTCTTTGTCAGACAGACTTCAAAACTACTGAAGAGAAATAAAGACAAAGGCACTGGGATATGGAAAATTTTACAATATAAAAAATGAGATCAAAAAAGAGAATGTAGAAAAGAAGATTAATGAAATTATTGAGGTAGAAACTAAACAAATAGAAACTGAAGTGCTAGACCAGCGGTGAATCATCTCCACAGGCACTGTTGCCACCTATCCATTTTTTTCTGGACTATCCAGAAATCAAACTGATTTGTGCGGTAGCCCAGAAAACACTGTACAAACTCTGGTATTCTGTTTCAGAAAAAGAAACAGATTATTGAAATTTGTTAAATCTGTGGATTTACTATATATATATATATATATATATATATATATATATATATATATATATATATACTTTTTTACAAAAAGCATAGTAAATCTGTGGAAAAAAAAGGCATCATGAACGGAAAAAGAGGACGTAATGATGATGTCACAAAATGGGTGGAAAGTGGGTGAAAAATGGGTGGGATTATATGAGGTGTGAGTGGGCATGGCCTGTTTTTTGCTACATTGAAAGGTGGTAACCCTATGTCGCAACATAATGGACCACAATGTCCCCAGACAGAGGAGCATTAGGTGGAGTGGGATGCATCTGAAGAGGGTATACTACATGATGATGTTCTAGAGACTTCTGTAGGAGACTGGCATGAAAGTCCACTTGAAGTTGCACAGGAAGTGAAGGCGTAGGAAACAGAAGCACCTCTGAAACAGGTAATGTTGCAGTGTGATGGGCCAATGGGTCCCCATATGGAGGAGCAACAGATGGAGCAGGATGTATTTAAACAAGATATGTCACAGGAAGATGTTCTGGAGCTTTCTGTAGAAGACAGACAAAAAACAGAAAACAAAGAAGATGCTTCCCAGTCCAGAAAAAAAATGATCTAAGGGAAGGCCTACTTGATTTAATGGAGATGGATAGACATATTAAGATAGATGAAAAAAATAGACCACAGAAAGTAAAAAGGCACAAAATGTTAGGATATTGGTAAAACAGATGAAAACAGTAATCAGGACATGATATAGCCTACTATGCAGCTAAACTAATAACGGATAAAGTTTTACCAGAAAAACTTAGAGTAACAATGGAAAGGAAAAAGTAGAATCCCACCATGGAAACATTAAATAGAGGAAACTATAAAGTAACTAAGACAAGAAATGTAACTGTTAGAAGAATACATAAAAGGGATACAAAATCAAAAATACTTAGAAAAATAGACCAGCCCCAGGATTCATGAAACTTACGCCAGGCGCAAGCGTAGTCTAGGTGGTATAACGCCAAATATGGCCGCAGAGCGATTCAGGTATGATCCAGTTCCACATGCACTACCAGCATATGCCAGATCTGTGCAGCTTTGGGCTCATGTATGCTAATCACCCCATTCGCAGTAGTGCCGCATGCAAATAAAAATACATAGCGATTCATGAAGTGGTGCAGGTGTAGCGTAAGCATACAGAAATGTAAACCAAAAAAAACGGTTTACATTTTTCCAAACAGAACATCGGAGCCATGAAAGTGGACCAAACTTACGTATTACAAAGTTAACATATGCCAATGGCTAAATATACAGCCAATGGAATAAAAAAAACATGCACAACACATAAAAAATAACATTTAATGTCATGGCCACACTAATGCAAAGTACAACCACAGGGCATGTGTGCGCAAACGGGAACACAAGGAAAATATATATAGATGTCATAAAATTGCAATGTAACACAAATCATGATTTCACCATAATAGTCAATGGTATGCATGCTACACCACAACCAAGCTGCAAGGGTTGCTAAGGGTCTGTGACAGTGTTTGGCGCGGTAACTATGAATTAGTAATCAATGCCATGCAAATGAGGCAAGTAATACTGAATCGCAAATGACCTGCCGGTGTAAGGATGTACCATACGGTGCAGCAGTACAGCACCGAGGAGTGGTCTGGAGGTATACATGACATCAGCAGTGGGGTGTGCCACCATAGCTGTAAGCACATTGGAGCATTGTAAATCCGGGTTGCTTGTTGTTAAGCAAAGCCACAGGATAGGGGTGTGGATGTAGCCATTGCTTTGCTTAGCTGAGAGCACACATAGTGCCTGAAAGCACATGTGTACGTGGATGACAACGTGCTCGAAACCCGGTAAACGGCCGCATGCGGCACGCACCACAGCTGAAACAGGAAGGTTAAGGGAAGACAATAAGGAAATGCTGCAGTAGGGTAATTGGAGTGCAACTGAGTAATTAACACCTATTAACTCACAGTGGGCCATTGACGGCAGCTAACAAGGCTGCTAGTAGCAACCTGCAGAACAGGATAGGGGAGGTGTCGGATTGCAAAAAAAGAGAACTGTCACCGCAGAGCAAAGCAAACCTGCAGTAGATCGGCTATAGAACACATTTCACAACACAATCCTGGTTTGGGAAAGTACAAAACAAGAAAGCAGGCTGCTGGATGCATGCCCGACAATGGGAGGGGAATCGTTAAGAAAAGTGAAGGCAAGGGCAAGAGGTGATCCATGGCAGCTAAATGTAATTCAACACCAAAGGCACCACAATAGCAGTACCTGTGGTAAAACACATAAGTAAGCTACCCTGCAGCTATGATTGTACATACACACCCTATGACATCATCAGTGTTCAAAGCACAATAGTATAAAGTGTGAAGGCACCTCACACACACTCGTGTATTCCCAAACACTGCACCATCAGTGTAAACAGATGGGGAACTTTTACAATGTACTTGTTGGGAGCTGCCATAGCTATGATTCATCACCATGTGTTGGAGACTGAAGGTGATGTGGAGGATGATGCTGACAACCATCTCAGGCCCTGGAGGAGGAGAAGAGTGTTCAGACCAAGGGTAACCTACCAGGGGCTACATGATCTGGAGATAGTAGAGTGTTACAGGGTGGACAGGGACATCATACAGCAAATTGTTGAGCTGTGCCGGCCACGCCTCAGATCCAGAAACAACAGAAGGGAACCCATCCCAGTGGACATGAAGGTATGTATAAGCTTGAGAATACTAGCCACAGGTACCTTTCAAAGGCTAACTGGAGATATCATGGAGATCTCACAGGCATCAGCATCCAGGGTACTCCACCAGTTCCTGGATGCCATGTTACCACATGCCAATGAGCATATATACTTCACCCGAACTCAGGAGGAGTTGGCCAGCAATATGCGTCTCTTCCACCATGTGGCAGACTACCCAGAGGTACTGGGTGCAATAGACTGCACGCACATACATATCAAGTCACCACCCGGTGAGCATGGTAAGTGCTACATAAACCACAAGGGATACCACTCCATCAACTGCCAGGTCGTGTGTAATGCCCAGGGCATTATCACGGATGTGTGTGCTGGCAGCCCTGGAAGCTACCATGACTCCCACATCTGTCATGCCTCACAGCTGTATCAGGTATTTGACAGGGGGGACATCCCATATGGCCACCTTGTGGGGATGCTGGCTATGCACTGGAGCTGTGGATGATGACTCCCATCAGAAATGCACACACACCCATGCAAGAACCCCATAATGAGGCACACGCACAAACCAGAATCATCATAGAGTGTGTGTTTGGGATGCTGAAATCATGGTTCTGTTGCTTGGACATATCTGGTGGACCCTTGCAGTACTCTCCAGGCACGTGTACCCACATCTTCATAGTATGTGCCATGTTACATAATATGATCCTGCGGAAACAGCTGCAGGGACATAATGGTGAAGGCTCTCACAGCCCACCACAATTGCCAAGGGCATCACAGGCACAGAGGGAGTCAGACAATGAACACCCTGTACTAGCCCCAGTAGGCAGATGGATGCGTGCCCAATATGCCCATGTCTTGGCAAAGAGGGAAGGTATAGCACATACACTGACAGTGTAGGCCCCCTACGGACTGACACACTTCTCCACCTGCACACACAGTAAAATGGATGGTACACACACACGACCACCTGTAAATTGTCATGTATAGGTGGTCTACTGTGTGAATCCTACATAGGCAGCCCTCAACTATTGCACACACAACAGCTATTGGTACAAAGTAAGTCAACACCTGAACTGTAAATGAAGCTAACAGCATGTGTTGATACTGTATGTATAGGTTCCTAGGTACATCGGTAGGTACATGCCTGATTGTCAGAGGCCATTCATCAGCCTAGGCAAAATGTGTCTGCTGTCTCCACCCCATCGATTAACTAACTGTCCCTCTGTGGAGCAGAGCCAATTGGGGGAACCCTGGGGTGTAGCCACTGTTCCCCTCCCACTCTGCAAGGATTCCCCGGTGTGTTAATGAGGGGCTCCATATAATGTAATTAGGGATGTAGTTCCAAAGCATGGGGAGTACCCATGACAGGTATGTGTCACCCCAGCATTCTCCAGTTATGGTTGTAGCAAGGTGTAGCACATTACAGTGTGTGGCTCACTGTGACATGGATCCCCATAGCTGGAGCACATCCATGAAACATCACTTGGACATAACATTAATAGGTATCATCCATATGTAAACTAACTGAGTTACACATTTGTTTGCAGTATGGAGGAACAGCCGTAGTACAGTCCACATGCAAAACACCATAACACTTGTACATATCCCAGATGCCTCAGTGGTAAAGCCACTGACTGTGTCGTGCATGTTCCCGGTTCCACGACCTGCAAGGGCTGTTACGGAATTCCGATGGCACAAATAATGGATGTTGGATGCAGGTCATTAGAGCACGTTTAAGCACATATTAGCGGGTTTATGCGCCGGCAAGTGACGGTAAGTGTCGTTTAAATATGACTACACAGATATGTGCAAAACAGGTCTAAGCTTTGCTGAATATCGTGCAGATCACGATCAAAGATGGCCAGAACAGCTGAAATCTGCATTATTCACCCTTGTACTAATAGTGCCTGCTCTGAGAGGTAAAACAACCACTGCCAGGAGTAGAACACGCAACCATGTACACAATCACCTACCACTAAGCTACCTGAGATGTACCAATGACATGTGTGTATTGTGACAGGTTAAAACACAAAAGGGCAGAGTTCAGGAAATAGTATTCACCGCCATGTACCCAACGAAAGGTGTGTTCACTCTTCCTCTCTCTCTCTTTATATATATATATATATATATATATATATATATATATATATATATATATATATATATATAATATAATATAGAGATAGAAAGGGTGATAGAGAGATATATGTCGATATATACAGATATACATATGTCTGCAAATATATGGATAAGTTAACAACATGTACACAACCATGGAGGAGCAAATAAATAGGATACTACCAAATACCGAATACTTTACATACCGACACGCGTAATCACGAGGCTTAAAGACCAAAAGACCACAGTACCGGAACACTATAACCACGAGTAATATTATCACGGTGTTAAGGGACATTTAGTTATTGCTGCTGGTGCTGCAGTCCAGGTAAGTACTGTGTTTAAGTGTGTTTCTGATTGCTGTAGTGTGTGTAAGTGTGTGTTCTGAGTGCAGTGTGTGTTTCCATGGGACTGTAATGTGTCTGTGTGTGTCTGTTCGTGCTAACTCGGAGGTAAATTATTACAGTAGATGTGGTCATAGCTGGCCTTAGTTAGGCATAGGCCAACTAAGCAGCCACCTAGGGCACCGCTTTAGTGGGGGCACTCTACCAGTATTTATTTGGTGTAGGTAGACCAGGATGGAGGCACTGGGTGGTGTGGTGGGGGTTCCATTGTGCCCTTTGCCTAGGGCACCAGTAGACCTAAGGCCGCTCCTGGGTGTGGTGTGGGGAGCGAAGCTACCCACATGGGGTGTGTATGGGGCATGGCCACCTGGCCATATGTAGTGTCGGATGGTTTGTTTGGATGTGATGGGTAGCAGTGTGTCTGTGTGTGCATGTTTGTGTTCTGTGTTTGTGTTAGTTCCGGGAGTTTGACTATTGCGAGTTTGAGTGTTCGGTATTGTGGGGTTTAGGAGTCTGTAAATGGTAATGTGGTTGTTGGACGTGTGTGCATTCCTGAATCCATGGGTATGCTGTATAAAGCATTTGAAGTCTTCAAATATGTGCACAACATGGACCATAGCAATCACAAATTCCGCCATGACTGAATGTTATGAACAAAGGATATGGAGCCTATATTATAGCAACAACCCACGCCTGGGTGTGGGTAATACTGGATTTACCCACGGTTGTTTTTGTTTGGCCACTTGGGCTTCATCCTCGTGAACAAACCACACCAACCGTGGGTAAATTCGCCATTACCCACACCCAGGCATGGGTTACTGCTATAATATACTATTACAAATATGTGCTATGGACATGAGCTAAACATGGGGTTAACACCTGTCCCACCTTGCGAGGGCCAGTCCCTCTATGTGCGGTAGTATCCAGACCAAACTGAGTAAAAATACCAATGTCCTACAATCTCAAGACATTCTGCATGTTCCATAGTGAATATAATGGTTGCATAAAATAGTCATCTGTATCTAACATACCCACATGTAACAAGAAACAGGATAAGCAAGTAAACTGCTACAAGAATATAAGCTTTTATATAGGCATATATGTAAATTCTATACTTTCTACTGACCGTGGGTATGTGTTGGCCTCTAAAATCCAATGTGTGTCCTGCAAATGTCCCACTATGGCCATTTGAAAAAGTGGCAACCCAAGCCAAAGAGGTTCAGTCACCAACACAACTCCAATTAGTGCAAATATCTATGACAGAAATACACGAGACAGCTTTCATGTAGCAACATTTCATTACATACCGATGTATTTCCGGAGGGATTGAAGGATCAACATCACCTGCATGCTATATAGGAACCAATTAATAATGGCTAAATGAATAAGCCTGCAATAACCATAGTATTAGTCTACTATATGATAGGTCTTCAATTAGGGAAGGAGCCCTCACACACATATGGAATATGTATAAATGCAGTCCCCACAAACCTTTATCTGCTATGTACACCCACCTGCATCTCCCACACACCTGAAACAATTGCAATACAGACTGTAATAACATCACAAACATCCACTCACTGAATGACATCTGCAGAAGCCTTAACATACCTTGTGAGAGACACACTATAATGTGAAATCGTTGCTGTTGTACAGTGGAACAGACGCCAATGTTACAGGTTTTGTTTGCAATAGTCTCATATCAGACGGCTGAGATAACAGCTACACTCACATGTAGAACTACATACTGTAGCCATTACACACAGTCCACGGGGGACATGAAGTTAAAATATCTCTGTGTCTCTCCATATAGCAGTTGCAATTCACCACACACAATACATCCAGGCCATCTTCCTCGAAGGTAGGGCAAAGGGACAATGTCCAAGTGGAGTATTCAATTATACCCCACTGTTGCCATGTAATTGGCTAATGGAGTAGCTGCACAGCTGACGTGCATGTAATCATCTACTCCGGAACACCAATTGGTGGCAGGATACCACATGTTACTGGTATCTACATATAAAAGGATGGCTTGTCATACATTCAAACCGTATGCACAAACGAGAAAACCGTTAAAACAGAAAAAGGAATAAGACTGATATTTTCGTAAACTCGGACTACTAAGAAGGTATGTAGAACACACAGTATGTTAGTGTATGTAGTGCCTGTTCTGTATTAATGAAAGTGAATGCAATGCATATAGTGGGAAAAGGTATTCTGTACTGATGTAGTGTTGAGCATAGTAACATTTTCTAGAAATTGTGTGTACTGCTGTGGGCCACAAGGTAAACACCTCATACACCACAAGGTATGCTACATAAGGGCTTTAAACACAACAATTCTACTCCAGCCGCTGTCAGTGGCAGGGTTTGTCCAACAAGTATATGCCATAACAGGGGTAGTATATGTTGATATACTGTAACAGTAGGCATATGTATGGGCGTATAACTGAGAATAACATGTCTAAGGTGGTCCTGCTGTGCAATTATGATTTGCATTATGGGATATTGTTGCAAAAATGTGAAATGTACAGTATTGTAGGTAGATATGTCTAACATTTTACAGACTTGTAGTCACCAGACAGTGTAACAGCATGATAGCTAATTGGAATGGAAGAGCTACTCAATTATCCATGCACAAAGGACATGTAATAGCTTCATAGGTTCATAGTTAGGTACTATGCTGTCTGCCCAAGTCCATTCGTAAGCCCAACTACAGTGTTTTCACTTGCGGCACCTCCCTAGGTTAGTGTCCTGTGCCTGTGAACAGCAGAGCCATTTGTTTCCTGCACCTGTGTACAGTAGAGCCACTGCAGTGATCCCTGGCATACATGTCTGTCTCCCATCCACGCATCGAGGTATCTCTTGAAGAGTGCTAGTGAGGGTCCCTACCTGATGTACATAGGAATCATGTTCCAAAGCATGGTGAGTGTCCGGTTCAGGAATGTATCCCTCTAGCACGTCCTAGTCATCATTGCGTGTGGGTACATATCCCAGAGCATGTGGCTGTCAGTGGCTTTTGCTCATGTGGAGCATATCCATCAATATTGTTTTGGACATGGGCCTTGTATGTTCAGCAGAGATCACCTCTGGGTATGCAGTAAGCAAATGAGTACAGTTGGGGTTTCTGTAGTTGGGCTGCATACGTCATCCTTCGGAGGTCAGTAATCCTCTTGGTGTGTCAATATTGTGGTATTTAAAGCCGTTGCCATTGTCTCGTAAGGTACATCCCAAATGGGGTGTTGTACCCTTTAATGTGTTTCATAAGCCAGGAGTAGAGAGGTACAATGGCTGCCTTTGTTCTGGCTACAAACCCATTACAGATTAGGGTGGCCATGTAGAAGGATATCCACGCCACCTTGGCAATATGGTTATCAAAGGAGTGGGTGCTATCTACTTGTGTTCTAAGATCCCTTATAATGTCTTATGTATGTAGGGGACTACCACCTATGTGATAGTCAGCGGGTGATTGGTGTAATCCAAAGGGGATGCCTATGCACCTTGTGGCATGCAGCTTGAGGCCATGTTATTGACACCAGGTATCCATCACAGTGACACCCTTATGGAGAGTGACTGTATTAGCTGGTGAATCAATCATGGCTCCTAGTTTGCAGTCATCTGCAAACCTATTCAGGGTAAGTCCTTCTGTGCTAGCCTGTACCTCAGAGAAGCATATACCGAACATGAGGGGCCCTATGACCGAGGACTGGGGTACACCAATTGTAACTGGTTTACAGTAGGAACTAGGGTATGCTACCCTCACTGTGTGGGTCCTGTCCATGAGTCACTTTGCATAACATCTCGTGACGTAGGGGTTGATGTGCAGGTGGATGCATATGTTGACAATACCAGAATGGGGAACGGTGTTGAAAGCCATTGCAAGGACAATGTAGGCTGTGTAGACCTCCCTACCCACATCTACTACCTTGGTAACTGTCTCAAAGGACTCCACCAGGTTTAGGAGTCATGGTCTGGCCCTAACAAATCCAAACTGGTTAGTATCAAAGGTTTGGAGGCCACCAATGTCTCTGTGAATGAGATCCATGATGATGTGCTCCATAGCCTTGCAGAACAGTCTAGTCAGGCATATAGGGCAATAGTTCCTCTGGTCCATTGTGGCACCACCTTTGTGGAGTGTGATAACTGTTGCTGTGCACCATTCAGGGGCCACAATGCCTGACACAAGGTTATTAGTAAATTTGGTGCCCAAGTGGGGAGCCATTTCATTCTGAAGTTTGTGTAAATCGCAGCCTGGGATGTTGTACAGTCACATGGAATCTGTGTTCCTGGCTTTAGAGAGTGCAGCTTGGAACTGTGTAGTTGTGACCGCAGGGACTCTGCATTGTTCCTGTATAGATTTGGGCCCTTTAGGGTGTGAGAGGGGTGTAAAATTAGCACTGAACCTATCTGCCAAGATGTTGCCAATATCAATCGGTTCTGTAATGTTCATGCCTAACCGCTGTATGTCAGAGCAGATGTGGGTATCACCATTGAGAGTTGTGACATACCTCCAGAACGCTTTGTGGTAGTCCTTGGAATGAGTCGAAGTAATGTTTACATAGCTAGCTTTGGAGGATGTGATAAGGGATCTCAGATTTCTACTGAGGCTGACCAGGGAGCTACTCCACCCATGGGATTGTACTCTACTTTGCAACAGTCTTCTCCTTCTGTTGTACATTATGTCCATGGCAGTGGACCCCCAGAGTGGCGTCCGTTATCTGGTGGGTACCATCATGGCTCTGTTTGGGATAGCATGATCCATGCAGTCGTGTAAGTGCAAATTAAGTGCAGTTGTGTATGATTCAGTGTTTGTAACTATATTGTCCATCTGCACAGGTGTCATGACGTTTACTATTGCTGTCATAAGAAGCCTGAAGTTGGCTTTGTAGAAATATTGTACTTTGTTTTCCATGAAGGGTGTGGTGCGGATGTGGATAACAAGGGTGATAAGCATACGTTCAGATCTGACCAACGAGGGGATAACCCCAGGTGTGGAACACCAGTCACACATGTTGGTAATGTCCAGGTCTAGGATACTGTTGGCCCTGGTGGTGGTGTCGATAGGTTGATCCAGCTGATTGGAGGTTATGAATCCCAGAAAGCATTGGCCTAATGTGTCGGTACATGAGTAGGTATCCCAGTTAAGTGTGGGATAGTGTCAGTCGCACATCAGTAGTTCCTGTTTGAACCCTACTTTCCAGTACACCAAGAAGTGAGGGCCGTTAACCGTGGGGTATGGTGTGGAATCCATAGCAAGCTACAATTTGTATAGCAGTTATGGCCACAGTTAGTTGCACATGGTTTACCTCTGATGCATTGTGCTAAGCAACCAGCCTGAAGGTGTGGATATCGTTGGGAAATATGGACACACCTCCACCGTGGGTGTTCCAGTCCTAGTTACATGACTGAAAGGTGTGGTCTGAGTAATAGCCTGTTAGTGCAAGGGTGCTCTCAGGAGCCTAGAAGCAGGGCCCAGTCACTGCAGAGATATCGAAGTGGTCCATTACAAGGAGTTCCTCGGGTGAGTGCATTTGAGATGAAGATGTCAAGCATAGAGTAACATTACCCTCAGGTTTTGCTTGCCTGTTCCTGTTATGGTGGTGAATATGTTATTTGAACCATGCCTAAAACAGGCACTATAGGAGCAGCAAGAGCCTTAGACGTTATCTGTAATCCCAGGGCCGACAGGTGAAGGTCATCTGTGCCAAAGCATCGTGTTCTGTCGACCATGTCATTCAAAGCAGACAGATACTGGATACCCTTGGAATGACACCAGAAGCATAGCCAACTGTTGAAGTGAATAATTCAGTCATTCTGCATTATCAGTCTGGATAAATGCAGAATGCTTCTCAGGGCTATGGCGATACCTGCCTGGGCTACAAGATCGGAGAGCTATTGCATGTCTCTGTGCATGTAGTCCAGGAAGTTACATCTCAGGGCATTCACACTAACATGGAGAATGGCAGTCATATTGTACGTGTTGAGGAGTGACCTGAGTGCATAGGTTATGTGGTAGATCCTGTTACCTGACAGCCAGCTGAAAGTGACTATCACCTTGTGTAGCCTGCTGAGTGGGACATCAGTGTGACCACCTATAGAGTCACCTATGACTAGTGTGTTGGGTACGTTATATTGCCCGATTGGCTGTGGTTGATGGGCACACTTGAGTCTGTGGGCTATAAGTAATTGGTGTTGTGTTGGGTGATGGGGGCTGCCTGCGTATCTGCTTTGGAGTCCTCTGTTGCCTACACAGAGTAGTATTGAGAGGCTCCGCAAATGTTGTAGTCTTACTATGTGTGGCCTGTGGTGGTGGAGATCTAGTGAGACTATGTGATGAGTGTGGTGTGGTGCAAATGTTTAACATCCCCACATGTTCAGTCTGGGTTGGAGAGAGCATTACCTCCAGCATGGCTACATATGTGCATCTCCCACAGGTTGTAGTGTTGTATGTTAGGAGGGGAACATTGACTGTATACATGAGACAATTTCTATAACACTGGGAATTGACACTTGGACATGCCTGAATATTCAACTATTTCTCATTAGATATGTGAGGTGAGTGTGTACAACAGCTGTTTTACTCTAAGCAAGCTGGAAATGTAAGTACAAACAGTGTTTACCTGTAGGAAATGAGTAGGATTGAGTGCTATAGTAATTAGTAGCTCATGAAGTGCTTACATGTTCTGAACAAGTGCTGAGCACGAATAAGCAATACAGATAGGGTGTTGGATAACATAAACTCACTGCCCCCACTCAACAGGTACACAATCACATATCCACGAACACTACAGAGCCCCTGTAACCATAACTATGATGGTACAAGGTGCACTCAGGCTGCAAGTGACCTGTCCACATCCCTGGTTGTATCATACACATATGGCAAAACAGTTTGCTCTACACATACACATCATGTAAAACATAGCTTCATGTCAGTCTGTGAAAACACGGAATGGTGCACACCAACAGTTATCACAACCCAGTGGAGACACCACTCATAGTGGGATGCACTGCACTATTACCCTGCTGAGTCTGGTCTGAAAGTCCATGACCCTTAATCAATGTAGATGTTGTTAGCAGTACAGATGTAGATGACAGTATGGATGATTTCACACTGCATATCATACCTGTGACAGGTCATAGCTTTGGAGGATGTGATAAGGGATCTCAGATTTCTACTGAGGCTGACCAGGAGCCACTCCACCCATGGGATTGTACTCTCACTTTGCAACAGTCTTCTCCCTTCTGTTGTACATTATGTCCATGGCAGTGGACCCCAGAGTGGCGTCCATTATCTGGTGGGTACCATCATGGCTCTGTTTGGGATAGCATGATCCATGCAGTCGTGTAAGTGCTAATTAAGTGCAGTTGTGTATGATTCAGTGTTTGTAACTATATTGTCCATCTGCACAGGTGTCATGACGCTTACTTATTGCTGTCAAGAAGCCTGAAGTTGGCTTTGTAGAAATATTGTACTTTGTTTTCCATGAAGGGTGTGTGCGGATGTGGATAACAAGGGTGATAAGCATAATGCTCAGATCTGACCAACGAGGGATAACCCCAGGTGTGGAACACCAGTCACACATGTTGGTAATGTCCAGGCTCTAGGATAATTGTTGGCCCTGGTGGTGGTGTCGATAGGTTGATCCAGCTGATTGGAGGTTATGAATCCCAGAAAGCATTGGCCTAATGTGTCGGTACATGAGTAGGTATCCCAGTTAAGTGTGGGATAGTGTCAATGCACATCAGTAGTTCCTGTTTGAACCCTACTTTCCAGTACACCAAGAAGTGAGGCTGTTAACCGTGGGGTATGGTGTGGAATCCATAGCAAGCTACAATTTGTATAGCAGTTATGGCCACAGTTAGTTGCACATGGATTACCTCTGATGCATTGTGCTAAGCAACCAGCCTGAAGGTGTGGATATCATTGGGAAATATGGACACACCTCCGCCGTGGGTGTTCCAGTCCTAGTTACATGACTGAAAGGTGTGGTCTGAGTAATAGCCTGTTAGTGCAAGGGTGCTCTCAGGAGCCTAGAAGCAGGGCCCAGTCACTGCAGAGATATCAAAGTGGTCCATTACAAGGAGTTCCTCGGGTGAGTGCATTTGAGATGAAGATGTCAAGCATAGAGTAACATTACCCTCAGGTTTTGCTTGCCTGTTCCTGTTATGGTGGTGAATATGTTATTTGAACCATGCCTAAAACAGGCACTATAGGAGCAGCAAGAGCCTTAGACGTTATCTGTAATCCCAGGGCCGACAGGTGCAGGTCATCTGTGCCAAAGCATCGTGTTCTGTCGACCATGTCATTCAAAGCAGACAGATACTGGATACCCTTGGAATGACACCAGAAGCATAGCCAACTGTTGAAGTGAATAATTCAGTCATTCTGCATTATCAGTCTGGATGAATGCAGAATGCTTCTCAGAGCTATGGTGATACCTGCCTGGGCTACATGATCGGAGAGCTATTGCATGTCTCTGTGCATGTAGTCCAGGAAGTTACATCTCAGGGCATTCACACTAACATGGAGAATGGCAGTCATATTGTACGTGTTGAGGAGTGACCTCAGTGCATAGGTTATGTGGTAGATCCTGTTACCTGACAGCCAGCTGAAAGTGACTATCACCTTGTGTAGCCTGCTGAGTGGGACATCAGTGTGACCACCTATAGAGTCACCTATGACTAGTGTGTTGGGTACGTTATATTGCCCGATTGGCTGTAGTTGATGGGCACACTTGAGTCTGTGGGCTATAAGTAATTGGTGTTGTGTTGGGTGATGGGGGCTGCCTGCGTATCTGCTTTGGAGTCCACTGTTGCCTACACAGAGTAGTATTGAGAGGCTCCGCAAATGTTGTAGTCTTACTATGTGTGGCCTGTGGTGGTGGAGATCTAGTGAGACTATGTGATGAGTGTGGTGTGGTGCAAACGTTTAACATCCCACATGTTCAGTCTGGGTTGGAGAGCATTACCTCCAGCATGGCTACATATGTGCATCTCCCACAGGTTGTAGTGTTGTATGTTAGAGGGGAACATTGACTGTATACATGAGACAATTTCTATAACACTGGGAATTGACACTTGGACATGCCTGAATATTCAACTATTTCTCATTAGATATGTGAGGTGAGTGTGTACAACAGCTGTTTTACTCTAAGCAAGCTGGAAATGTAAGTACAAACAGTGTTTACCTGTAGGAAATGAGTAGGATTGAGTGCTATAGTAATTAGTAGCTCATGAAGTGCTTACATGTTCTGAACAAGTGCTGAGCACGAATAAGCAATACAGATAGGGTGTTGGATAACATAAACTCACTGCCCCCACTCAACAGGTACACAATCACATATCCATGATCACTACAGAGCCCCTGTAACCATAACTATGATGGTAAAAGGTGCACTCAGGCTGCAAGTGACCTGTCCACATCCCTGGTTGTATCATACACATATGGCAAAACAGTTTGCTCTACACATACACATCATGTAAAACATAGCTTCATGTCAGTCTGTGAAAACACAGAATGGTGCACACCAACAGTTATCACAACCCACAAAGTGGAGACACCACTCATAATGGGATGCACTGCACTATTACCCTGCTGAGTCTGGTCTGAAAGTCCATGACCCTTAATCAATGTATATGTTGTTAGCAGTACAGATGTAGATGACAGTACTGATGATTTCACACTGCATATCATACCTGTGACAGGTCATAGGACATCATCACCCATACTGTGTTCCACCTACACTCAGTATACTAGATGTACCTTCTTATGTCACAGGTGTATTCTGCCAATGGCCTGTTGACAGAACCAACACTACAAAAGGTGTCTGAGTGACATGTGCATATTACACCAGTGGCAGCTACAGTAAAACAGGGTTAATGTTTTGTACTCCCCCCTCATTGTAGCCCATACCACACAGACAAATGGGAGGCATCTGTGTATGTAAGTATGTGAATGGCCATGACCTAGGAGCAATAGCTGACTCAGGGTTGTGGACAACATACAGAATGGGCTTTGTGGGTGAGGTGCGTGACATATGTGCACAATCTGACAGCTGCATATTGCATTGCCACCACTACGTTAATAACCCTGTACCCATGAACTACCACCTAGGCAGCGGTCAGCATAATGGAGACTGTGTGTAAGGGATGGTGCTGTTCAGTTTACCTCCCTGAGCTTGTGGCGTCACCAAGCCTATTAGGTAGTCATAAGAGGCAACCCTAGTCATGACAGGGTGCCATCCATGAGCGTGGAGATCATTGTACAGCCATACTCATCACTCAAGTGACCAATATCGGATCACATATCACCTTGAAGGGGTATTGCCCATGCTTGGATGGGCGACACCAGCCTTCACAATCCTCATCTCCACTATGCAGCATGCTGCCTACCCTGGATAAAGACATGTCCAACACTGTGATGTTGGACATGCTACACGTACATATCCTGATCTGAAATACATATGTCATGGACAGCCACCTTTCTAGTACAAGGATCGCCACATGCTGGACAGATCCTTGTGCCATACACATTACATACTCCTGTCATACTACGCAACCCTGTCCAGCAAAGCTGCACATTTCATCTCTGTCAGACATGGTGTGATGGCCGCATGGTAGATGTATCATTAACCGTCTGGATCAGTTATGTGGCACTGATTCACCTGGCGGCAGGAACATGGCTGTCGGATACAGCTAGAAAACCTTACATCCTATGCTCATACATGGCACAGGGCATACACACTACTACATGACCTTGGCCGTACATGTTATAGTTGACAACCATCCCTGCAAATACCATCCAGCTAGCCATTATCCTATGTGTATCATATGTGCAACACAGGCGATACGTGGCAGGATGTTGAACTGCTGTACAGTGCCGTGTAGATGTATATGGCAAAACACATGCATGTAAAGGTTTCCGTGTATATGTCTGCTTTGTCACAGGTCATGTCCGTTAAGGCAGTGTATGTGTTGATATGTGACATATACACAGCATCAAGGTCAATAGCATTAATGTGGACACATCCAGGCACGTGCTGATTGGTAAGAACACCAGTACAGGCAAACAGACATGCCCACATCAAGACAGCATTCACATGGAGTATGAGCAATGTAATGAGGTGACACACATATATGGTGATAATATTCAATCCCCATTGGGTGTCACATGTGTGTGACAGAAACATGTCAGTGGTGTCAGTGTCATAAAGATTTGCAAAGACAACTGTTCATATGTACTAAATGTAATACACATGTATGTGCAGCTGTATCTCTGTGCATCTCTGAGATACTGTGACCTGTCTCCATCATTATGTCTTCCAGATATGTCTCAATCAAGACTGCCAGCTTATAGCCGCTTGGAGGATGAGCCCCTCATACCTTACCTCTAGGATAACTATGAGGTATTGTTCAGCCATGTGCCACAGCATGCCCAGCAGCATGATGACCTGTGGCAGGAACTTTGCAGGAAGGTTAATGATGTGGGTGGCCATAACCGCACCTACCAGTAGGTGCGCAGACACTGCACGGACCTGATCAGACATGTGAAACAGCGTGCAAATGCAATCGCCAGGGAAGAAGGTATAACAGGTGGTGGGCCACCAAACCAGCTCCCACTCACACATGCCAAGGAGCTACTGGCCAACCTGGGGACACCATCAGAACAGCATCCACAAACCCTAGCTGCCATCGTGGAGGTGGGTGTCCCCCAACCACTGAGCCTTGAGTTGCTTGGAAAGTCACTACTGCACATATAACTATTATATCCCATTTAGTTGCATGTGTCACTGTACAATATGTAATGTAACATCATATGCAAGGTATGTTTACACACATGCCGCATACTATAGTATGCTACCCTGTGTATGCACACATATGCATACTCCATAGTATATCCTATTGTACTGGCGAATGTGTTGACATGCACATTGCATCCTGTAGCTGTCATACAGTCATGGATAATGATCATACTGCTGTGTCACCCCCTATATAGGTACCTCTGGCTTGCCGCAGAGACAACAGTCCAATGCAGGTGAGACAGTTATAAGTATCAGGCATGTTAATGCACAGATCTGTCTGCCATGTGACCAGTTAACACATGTACACATAATGTATGGTCCGGTCATGATATACAGTTTGCATCTTTAATCAATCACACTGGCTACCCATGTGCAATACATACAAACTAAATGAAACACCGACATGAAACCACAGAAACTGTCATTGCTAGATGTGTGGACAGCTGTGCATACAACGGTGGAGGTGTTGTTCAATGTAGAAATATGTACTATACATCAGAACAACATATGTGGGGTACACAAACAGTACTACACAGTGAGCTGGAGTATGGGCAGCCCACAGGATTCGCCATTGTGGAATATGCCCCTGCAATGAGTGCACACATTGTGATGTGCCATCTGACATGTCCATGACATGTAGTGGTCCGGCTGCAACATTGTCTCACTATCCCATAAAACATACCCCACATACATACAACCCTTTGTCTGCATAACCCTGTGGACAGTGGAGTATCTGACATCTATGGGTGTATGTCATATGGGACAACACAGACATGTGAGATAGACAGCCATCACAAACATTTGGCCAACACATGTTCACACATGGCCATGGAGGATGGTCAGAGACATGTAGCAACACACAGTAGATGTGATGTGTTTGTTTGTACACCCTGTTGTACATTGGCTACACATGGTCCAACTATAGCCTTTGTTGAATGGTTATATAGCAGATGTGGAACACTGGACATCCTACAAGCCTGTGCACAGCTTGTGGAGGCATCACTTAATTCGACCACATAAGATGTGTTGAACATCATGACTGTGTCACAGCATGACAGTAGACACCTGTACATACACAGCCACCACATCAGGCCACAGATACAGTACATTTCCCTTGCTGCTGTTGGACATCACTGTCAGCCGTGCACCTCGTGTGTGTGGTACACAAATGTCATGTGGGACATGGTGTATTGACAGGTCTGCCATGTGTGGACATTGTTGCCAGGCAGCTAAGAAATGTTAGCAGTTGTGCAGGGGTGTCATCCGTATGCCCTTCGGTGACCTGTCACACATGACACATCATGGTTTAGTGAGTATATACCTCAGCAACGTGGATCACAATCCACAGTATTTTTGTATTGTGTATGCACACAATCATGGCTATGCACTGCATGTGTAATCCACACTGTATAGCACTAGAGGCGCCTCGTGATTCCATGCAATGGCACTGCGTCTGTACTTCACACTGTATAGCAATACAGACGCCTCATAATACCCTTCAATGGTCATGCACATCTGCTAAAAGTGCATTCTATCTGTAGGGCATACAGACAACACTGCAATGTGACACCATTACACCACTGTACATGTGTCAGGACACCATTGTGTCAAACATGTATGCATGTCAATGCACACGTCAGCAGACTACATGTCATACTACATGTTAATGTCAAGGTCATATGCCTCACATCAGCCATGTGTACTGTTAATCTGTGTTGGTCCACATGGTGAAACACAGGGATGCATGCTTACTACCATGATTGTGTGAAATGCATGGCTTCTGCTATGACACATGCTTGCTGTTGTGTGCAACCCAGGGATGTCTGATAACTAGCACTATTAATGTCTGAGCTGCATGCCGTCTGCTGTATCACATGCATGTTGCATGCCTTCTGTCAAATCACATGCATGGTGTGTGTGTGTGTGTGTGTGTGTGTGTGTGTGTGTGTGTGTGTGTGTGTGTGTGTCTGTGTGTGTGTGTGTGTGTGTGTGTGTGTGTGTGTGTGTGTGTGTGTGTGCACGCGCATCTGTGTGTGTGTGTCTCTATTGTAATGTAGAGTCTTTGTTTGCCTTCACAGGTGATGTAGGTGCGTTACCCTCCTGCGGTCCATCTGATGTTAGTGTCCACACAGACTCTAGCAGTGATGATGAACATATGCTTGAGGTTCAGGCAGGGTTGTCAGAGGCTGAATCTGTGCCATTGGTTGCCATTCCACCTATATCCCCATCTTCCCCACACGCAGTTCTCATGCCAATGCATACCCCATCACCAGTGGCCATAGAGGAAGTACAGTTAGCGTGTGTTAGCTTGGAACAGGAACATGTGGTGGCTACGGAAGGTGTGTATTCACACCATGGTGTCAGTCAAATGACTGCAGATGTGCCACACAGACATGTGGCCAGTGCTGCTCGTAGGAGGACCTCTGGCTGACATGCACCTGCAGGACAGAGCGCAGCAGTTGGTGTCACCAGACGTATGTTTCAGACTGTAATGGCGGCACAGGCACGTGATGAACGGCAGAACAGAGAAGGGCAGAGGCTTCAGAGGGCTGCTATCCATTCTTTAAACGACAACATCCAGGCATTGGCAAATGCTCAACAGCAAATTGCTGAAGTTTTGGACAGATGATTGGGTGACATAGTTGGAATCCTCGACCATGGCATGACAATCCGCGAGTGTGAGCTGCCTGTGCTGAAACATCTGGTAGGAGTGAGGCATAGAGCACGTGGACATAGGCCAGCTACACCACCTGGTGTAGGTCTACGTGAACAAGCTACCTCACATGCCCGCTCCCATAGTGCCGGTTGCAGCAGCAGTGCAGCTGGTGCTGCTCTGTCCACACCAGGACACAACAGGCCATGTGGATGTGGCCCTGAATGGTCCCAATGGGGAAGTGGTTCCAGTGGACATGTGTCATCGGACAGTGCCCAATCTGTACCTCTGCCTGGTAGTGCCTGTGCAACCCCTGGCAGGCACAGGTCACGTGGCCATGGCCGGACACTGTGAGCTGTAAATCCTGGTCTGTACAGTCTGGAGCTGTCAATAATATCCCTGTGTAGGCTGGACACATGGCAGAACTGTGTGCACACATACACGCACACATCAGAAACATCTGTAGGGCACCACAACACTCACATGCATAACAACCACACATGGCCAATTTGATCACAGGCCCTAACCCACACACATGATGTCATCCACTGGTGCAGCCTAGGCCCCTGGCAAACATTATCACCCTGTGCATATGATGATGCCTGTGCCGCATCCATGTCATCCATACCATTGGTGCAAGAACATGCTCATATGGTCTGATGCACAGGGTGAACAGAATAGGGAGATAAGTGTATATTACAATTATTGTGTACTGTTGACATACAGCAGACATACCATGTAGTGCAGGTTTAGAATGCATTGTTTTATGTTCACAGTATGTGTCTTGGTAACAACAGTAACAGCATGTTGGTAATGATGCCCTGCTTCCCTCCTTAAGGTCTAATTGCATGTGCTATTAGGTACCAGTGTTTGCAGTTTCCCATGTGTAAATGTGGACTACTCACAGGCATGTATGTCAATACCAGCATGCTATACGTAGCTTCAACCTCACTGTTAGAAAGGCTGACATTCCAAAGATGTCTACACATCTACTGATCCAGGAGCATGTGAGCTGTGTACTAAGCTACAGTGGCTAGAGACGTGACATCCATGCCGGGTGACATCACAGGTACAGTTACATGGTGCGGGGAGTTTACATAGCGATCTAGCTGATGTCAAGGGTAGAGGCCAGTTGATAGCATGAGGCCTCACTGTGTAGCAGTAATACACATTCACATTACAGGATGAGAACACACAACCACACACACACACACACACACACACACACACACACACACACACACACACACACACACACACACACACACACACACACACACACACACACACACACACACACACACACACACACACACACACACACACACACACACACACACGTATTCGCACACATGTATTCAGACACAGTAACACGCCCACACTCACAGGGTCAATGACACTGTAACACACACACACTTGATAGTGTTGAGGTGAGGACCCCTGCCTATGTGGTAATCACCATTACAGTACTGTGCACCCACATGATGCAACACAGAGAATGAACATGTACAGGTAGTCAGTAATGCCTAAGACCGACGGCATCAACAGGGTAGTATATTGCATCACCTGGAGGGGTTAGGGGTCCTATCTGTTCACTATGGTACCATACATCCTCACTCCATGGACCAGACAGCCATACATACTTACACACATACACTGTGGAGTCCACAATTTAATTCACCTATGTCATGCACATACAGATAGCTAACATGTGTGTGATACACACACCACCCCTGCCTATGTCTTGCTTTCAATACTGCAGTATGTACAGATTTCTACAACAGGGTACAGGGGTGTGTAACAATTGGGATGTATTCCCCACCATACGTGGCATATATGGACACACAAGCAAACACACATGGCAGTACTGTGAATCAAACACTTGCTATCTTATGATACGTATGACAGACATGCAGCAGTATTGCCTGCATTACAATGTGTACCGACGCTACCTTCGGCAATTGTGCTGCTATATGCACACAGGAGGTCTTAAGTGTTACACATGTCAAGTGATTTACAGTCAGTGACACCCTGAGCGCTGTGTAGGTTGTATGTCTTCACCTTCAATAAACAGAAACATAGCTTAGTGTTTGCACATGTTATGGTAGGACGGCTTGTGACACACCTGTGAGCTGTCTTCAGCAAACATCCATCTGCAAAGTTTGCCCACCACTTTATGTACACACATCCATCCATACCTGATGTACATCTTAACGTACTGTCAGTATTTCAACATATACAGGTGTCAATGATGGGGCTGCATTGCAACTGCATGTTGTAGTAAGACACAGTTCAACTGCAAACATCAGCTACTGCACATGCATGGTAGCTGAATGCATACCACTACATGTACATGTGTGTAGGTCCTACATTCCTGTCATTTAGCCATGTTTGTAGGCATTGCAATTGGTGGACATGTATGATGACATACATGACACATGGACTGTTGTATGATATGATAGTTGTCATGGGTAACCAGTACAGAAGGAATGTTAACTCAGTCAACATTGCTATCACACCTTATGTACTGTTAGCATTCAACAGCCATGGACCTACCTTCCATATGCATGTGTGTAATTGCTGTAGCCACTTGTCTGCATGAAGGACAGCAACAGCTATGCCATGTACATATGTGTTGTGTGTGTGTGGGGCATGTACATATCCATGGCTGGTACATGTATGTCATATCCAAACATGAGTGTGTTTACTGGTGTACAGCAACAGTTATCTGTCACAGCTGTATATGACCCAGGGACCCTGTTATGTGTACAGCCAACCTGGTTATAAACAGTGGTATCATTGCATTGCATAACACATGATGGAACCATGTCAGTACATGGGTAGTCTGCACAGTTGCTGTAGAGCTAGGTACAGTCCACTGGTCATGAGTAACATGGTGTTGTACTAATGTATGTTCTGCCACATGTATGGATGTGTGTTGCTGGTCCAAGGTCATGGTGATGTCTGCGGGCTACATCCTAGAATGTGGCTTTTGACACTGTGATCTGCACCTGACACATCTGTGATGGCTTTTGAGAGTGTACTGGTCAGTACATGTGAATGGCTGTCATGTACGTGGGAACACTACCACCTGGAGCGGTCCATAACGGTGTTATGGCCCACATGTCTGTATCTGAGGTATATGGTGAAAGTGCTATTGTGCACAACTGAGCCATATGCCAGGTGTTCCTCACTGCACAAATGCCAGTATTCCCCATTGTTGGATCTAGATTGGCAGCTGTGATTACGAACGCTATACATCTAGCACTGTTTAGCATACACATACAATGCAGTTGTCCTCTAGGTGTCAGGGTGTTTACCTGATCTCAGGACATTCGTCTATGAATGGTACTATATGGGCAAAGTAGCCACTCCTGGCAGGACATCACCACGGGTGGTATTAGTGTGCCAGGTTTAGATTGGTACAGTTAAGGTGATGGACAGCAGCAGACGTTGTGTAGAAGACCGGTGTCAGATATATGTAGTGCAGTGTTCATGCTAATAATGATGATTATCGACACACTGTGCCCTTCCATGTTTAGAATCAGAGTGCATACAAGACAGCCCTTAGCTACTAAGTGTGTGAGCATGCCTAGTTACACCTTGTGTCGGTTATGTGCCTCTATGTGTATGGGCATGACCATTGTAATCCTGTATAGCGATAGTGGTCATCCAGGCAACAGATGGCCATACCCCACTTCAGGATGGATTCCTACACTGAACACACTGGTTCACAGGTATGTACACTGTAACTGCCAGCATCCATGTCGATGTCCGCATTCCTAGAAGGTCATATTGACTGTCTTGAAAGGTGTAGTGTCTGTGGCGTGTCTTGTATCTATGTAGTGTTGTAATAGTGGTCCGTAGATAGGCAGTTGTCCTGCTCACACCACTGGCGTGTGTTTGTCTCCGTCTGCCTTGGGACAGTAATATGCTTTTAGACAGCTCACACTCCATACAATCCCTATCGGCGTCTGTTCCATTGCTGATGATGTCACCCACCTAGAAGTATGCCTCTGGGAGTGCTGTGATTCAGTTATCTCGGTAGCGTGTTCTGTAACTGCGTAATGCTGTAGTGTGATAAGGTAGTTAGGTCTATGTTCTAATCCCAGCCATGCCAATTGTGTGTGTGTGTGTGTGTGTGTGTGTGTGTGTGTGTGTGTGTGTGTGTGTGTGTGTGTTTCCATCTGCCTGGGGACAGAGTAATGCTTTTAGACTGCTCACTCTCCATACAATCCCTATCGGTGTCTTTTCCATTGCTGATGATGTCACCCACCTAGAAGTATGCTTCTGGGAGTGCTGTGATCCAGTAGTCTCGGTCGTGTGTTCTGTAACTGCGTAATGCTGTAGTGTGATAAGGTAGTTAGGTCTGTGTTCTAATCCCAGCCATGCCAGTTGTGCATGTGTGTGTGTGTGTTTCCATCTGCCTGGGGACAGAGTAATGCTTTTAGACTGCTCACTCTCCATACAATCCTTATCGGCGTCTTTTCCATTGCTGATGATGTCACCCACCTAGAAGTATGCCTCTGGGAGTGCTGTGATCCAGTAATCTGGGTAGTGCATTCTGTAACTGCGTAATGCTGTAATGTGATAAGGTAGTTAGGTCTATGTTCTAATACCAGCCATGCCAGTTGTGTGTGTGTGTGTATATGTGTGAGTGTGTGTGTGTGTTTCCATCTGCCTGGGGACAAAGTAATGCTTTTAGACTGCTCACTCTCCATACAATCCCTATCAGTATCTTTTCCATTGCTGATGATGTTACCCACCTAGAAGTATGCCTCTGGGAGTGCTGTGATCCAGTAATCTCTGTAGCATGTTCTGTAATTGCGTAATGCTGTAGTGAGATAGAATAGACAGGTAGGTGTTCTATTCCAAGGCATGACAGGTGTGTGTGTTTGGCAGTCATATCCTATGTGTTGGTATCTGTGAGTGGGTAGCTCCAGGATGTGGTGAGCGTGTTTTGTTGTTTTCCTATATAGTGCCCACAAATGTCACAATCGCCCAAGAGACTGGGTTGGCAAGACATACACATACATTCACCAATAGGTCTGCTGAGTAAATGTCAGCAGCCCTACTCTTACCCTTAATACAGTCTGACCCATGTGACGCAATAAAACACACTTGCCTTGATAGTAACACCAGTACATAATGCAGGAGGCACATGTGGTTTCCTTTTCATTCTTGTGTAATGCTTTGGTGTCATGTGGTCCGCTGTTGTGATATATATTCTATATCTATGTATGTGTGTGTATATGTATATGTGTGTGTGTGTGTGTGTGTGTGTGTGTGTGTGTGTGTGTGTATGTATATATTTATTTATTTATATGTATATATATATATATATATATATACACACACACACATATATATATATATATATATATGTATATATGTATATATATATATATATATATATATATATATATATATATATATATATATATAAATATATATGTATATGTGGACATTAGCACACATAAATCTACATGATGGAATACATGTCCTATACTATTGAATGCCTGTGCTGAATGATCTGTACGTGATCACCTCGGATGTATGTATATCTGCCATGGCTTAGTGGTAAAGCACATTGTCTGTGGAGTGCAGAGTCCCATGTTCTAGTTGTGTAGAGACCGGTTATTTTGTTGCTGTGAAGAACAAGGGACATTTAATACGGTGATAGTAAGGCATCTTTAACCAGTTGTGTGCAGATCTGCACGACAGTAAGCAGTGGTTATTATTTTAGAAGCTCAGTATGCGTCATAAAACTATGCATTAGAAGACAATACTATGCAAATAAGGATGAAAATGGTGAATCCCGTTTATCCCCAGTGTGTGATGCAGATCCCAAGAGTGTATGTGTATAGATAGCTGGGTGCAGGACTCAAATATAGGTGAAAGCTTGGGGGGGGTCAGGCATACTGTACGTACATTGGAGCCCTGTGTCTTGGGAATGCTCCTGCCTTAGCACGCCTAAGCTAGGGGTGTGTCTATACCTGCCTAGTGAAATTGGGAGGGACAACAGCAGTAGTGGAGTAGTCAAGGTAAACAAGCTTCACAAACAGGTGATAATTAGCACAATCAGCAGATTACATGCCCAGCCCAGCACAGAACACTACGGTAAAGTGAGCAAGCACCATACACACAGGTTTTTTTCCACACTCTACACCACCGGTGTATACATTTATTTTATTTTTTATTTTTTTTTTATTTTACATTTGTTGACCGGGCTAGTCTAGCTGGACATATATCCGTTTACAGTAGAGGCCCGGGGAGAAAAGCTCCAGTATGGACAAAATAACAGAGATTAATAACAATTTTCTTAGTAGATTTATACAAGGTACAAGAGAGGATATCTATCACATTTTAAAAAAATAAGTTCAAGTTAACAACAAAAAGCAAGATCTACATAGTAAAGTTATTAAGAGATCTAGGAATCCCTTAGTATTCACCTCTCAAATCCAGAAAGCTTCAGGTAGGGCCAGTATGGGGACAGGAATAAAAATAATAAGGTGTGTTGAGCCATACTTTTAATCGATTGGTACAGGGACATAGCCATTGAGAAGTAAGGTGTGCTTTGATTTGTCTTTTGAAGAGAGGTGGACTGAAGAGTCGCTATTTCTTGAGGGATTAGATTCCAGTGTTTCCCTATGGAATTAGAAAATAGTGCATCACCAGCTTTGTTATATGATTTAGTTATAGATACTAGAAACTTGTTGGCAGAACGAAGTGTGTCTAGGTTCTTATATGGAGATAAGTTTAGCCAGGCTTGGAGTATTTTCAGGAAGTGAAGGGTTTTATGAATTATAAGTAGTTGTTGGTAAAGTAATTGGTTATTTAGTTCTAGCCAATTTAGTTGTTTCAGGTTATAACAGTGGTGAGTTCTAAGGGGAGTTGCATTAATGAATCTAGCTATACTGTTATAACAGGTTGAGAGTTTATTGATGTTATTTTTAGAGAGTGTGGTATAAATGGTCAAGCATAAAAGAGTGGAGAGCAGGTGGGTCTGAGCAATGGTTTTCTGGCTGCTGGGGTAAGGAAAGGTTTAATTCTATAGAGTGTCCCAATTTTTATTTACAGCTTTAATAGTATTATTTATTTGTTCATCAAAGTTGAGATGGTTATCAGTGCTTTCCCCTTATATTCCAGTGGTTTTATCAGGGTTAATGCAGGTTGAATTATTTGAGGTGATAGTAAAGAGAGGTGTAGGAGATTTATTAGTAGGAGTAAAGAGAAGGAGCTTTGTTTTTTTGGGATTAAGGAGGAGGCAATGCTGCAAAACCATTTTCAACGTTATGAAAGGTTGTCTGGGTGATGGACTGGAGAGAGGGAGTATTTGTGGCAGAGCAGATCAATGTCGAGTCATCTGCATATTGGATGCAGGTTGCTTGTGGTATATTCAAATATAGGTCATTAATAAATACTGAGAAAAAAGGGGTCCAAGGATAGATCCTTGTGGAACCCCTACATTTACTGGGAGTAAAGATGAGAGGTTGTTTTCCCATAGAACTGCTTGTTGCCTATTTTCCAGATAGCTTCTAAACCACTGTAGAGTATGAGAGCTTAAAGAGAGGTTGTTAAGTTTGTCAAGGAGTATGTTATGGTTAACCATATCAAAAGCTTTTGATAGATCTATAAATAGAGCAGATGAGAGAAGGTTACTGTTTGATTTTTATTTATGGAGTCAGTAAAAGACAGAAGGGCAGTGGTAGTACTGTGATGGGGCCTGAAACCATGTTGACAGTCAGCTAGAAGGTTGTTTTGAAGAAGGTAATTCAGAAATTGTTTGTGTATACACCTTTCCATTATTTTAGCTAATGGGGACAGTAAGGCAATAGGACGATAGTTGGATAATTCGAAGAAGGGCCTCCTTTATGAAGGGAATTATGTGCGATATCTTCCAGACTGAGGGATTTTCCTTTCAGAGATGGTCCTATTTATTAGAATAGATATTGGGTGATAGATAGCTTTAGCAGCAATTTGTAAGTATTCAGAAGGGAGCTGGTCAGCTGATGGGGTGCATGGTTTTACTTTTAGAGAAGCTTATATATGATAGAAGAAGACACAGGTTGGATTTGAAAGTGATTAGTAGAGGCTGGAGAGGTATCATGTGAGGATGCAGTAGGTGTTGGTAGAGAGTTTGCTAGTGTTAGAATGGCTTCTGTAAAGTAGTTATTAAAGGCATTTGGGATCAGAGTAGAGGTATTAGGGTTAAATCCTGAGGGGGTAGGAGTAGTAGAATGTCCTGGTTTAAGAAGGTTATTTATACCTGACCAAAATTTTTGAGGGGTATTTTGTGTAGTTTGTTGAAGGTGGAGATAAAATTCCTTTTTGTCTCTAAGAGTGTCTCTCTTGGTAGTATTTCTTAACTGTTTATAGAGGAGATGGTCAGATGGAGATTTGGTAGCTTTCCATTTGGACCAGGTTTTATTTCTAAGGATCATTTTTTCTTTTGTTTGCTTAGTAAGCCAAGGGGCAGTTTTGGCTTTTATCCTAATAGAGTGGAATGGAGCATGATAGTCAAGGATTTGCAGAAATTTTGTGTTAAAGAAGGAAACTGCTTCATTGAGTTCGAGGTGTGATAAAGGTGACCAGTCACATGCATGTAATTCAGTAAGGATGTTATCAGGGTTGAAAATTTTTTTTGAGCGGCATCTTTTAAGTTTATGCATATTAGGAATATTCAGTTTTTGTCTGATCACATATGTAAGTGTGTGATCACTAATACTATCAGGAAGTGTACCTGGAGTATAGTAACTGTGGGCATTATTAATTAGAATCCAGTCCAGAATTGTTTCTTTCTTATTTGGTTTATGTGTTCTAGTTGTAGTTGTTATTAATTGAGAGTAACCATGGAGATTAATATGGTTAGTAGGTTGCTGGTCTGCACAGGTTTTCCAATCAATGTTGAAATCACCATATGCATGCGGGGACATTTCTCGAAACAATCCAACCAAATGAGAAGGGCTGCAGCAGGCAACATAGACCAACATGTGCAGGTGGCTGAGGGTGGTGAGGATGTGAATGCTGCCAAACAACCCTCAGTGGGGAGACAGAGAAGACTTTACAGACCCAGGGTAACCTACCAGGGGCTACATGAGCTGGAGATAGTGGAGCGCTATGGGGTGGACAGAGACCTCCTACAGCAGATTGTTGAGCTGTGCCGGCCACACCTGACACATCGAACAGGCCGAGGGAAACCCATCCCAGTGGATACCAAGGTATGTGTAGGCCTAGGTATACTAGCCACAGATACCTCCCAAAGCACAACTGGGGATACCATGGGGATCTCACAGGCATCTGCATTCAAAGTATTGCACCAGTTCCTAGATGCCATGTCACCACATGCCAGTGAGCACATACATGTCCTCAACACACGTGAGGTGTTGACCAGCAATATGCGTCTCTTCCACCAAATGGCAGACTACCCTGGGGTAGTGGGTGCTACAGCCTGCATGCACGTATGCATCAAAGCACCACCTGGTGAGTGGGGTAGGGCGTACATTAACCACAGGGGCATACCCTCCAACAACTGCTAGATCATATGCGATGGCCAGGGCATTATACTGAATGTGTGTGCTGGCTGCCCTGGAAGCTATGACAATTCCGATATATGGCATGTGACGCAGCTGTACCACACCTTTGCCAATATGGACATCCCCTACACTCACCTAGTGGGGGATGCTGGGTAACCACTGGAGCCGTGGCTGATGACACCCATCAGCAATGCACACACACCTGAACAACTATGCCATAATGGGGCACACGCATAGGCAAGACATATAATTGAGTGTGTGCTTGGGATGCTCAGGTCACGGTTCCAGTGACTGGACACATCCGGTGGAGCCTTGCAGTATTCACCAGCTACATGCACCCAAATTATTATGGTATCTGCTATGCTACACAATATGATCCTGCAGAAACAGTTGCAGCAGGAACAGCATGAGGCAGGGCCACACAGCCCCCCACCAATGCCAAGGCCTGTACAGGCACAGTGTGACTCGGAGGAGGAACTACCTGAGCTGGACACAGTAGGCGAAAGGAGGCATGCACAGTATGACCTGTTCTTGGCAAAGAGGCAACGCATAGCATATGCACCGACACAGTAGGTACCCAGGGAATTTCACCCTCTCTGACTCGCACAGACAGTAAAAGGCATGCCAAAAATGACACTCCTGTGCTCAGCCATGTATAGGAAGTGCACTGTGTGCATCCGACATAGGCAGCCCTCCAGCACCATCCTCAGATCTGGCACACCCTCAAGGTAAGTCAGTCAACCTACCTATTGGCAGTTGCATTAGAATGTGTTTTTACCTGTAGCTATGGTATGGATATGAGCATGCAAGGGAATCTGGTGGCCGAATGTTAGGGCAGCAGACAGTACATGTCCATAGTGGCACTATGACATCCATAGCACATACCGGGGTCACAACAGTAGCCAGTAGTACACAGGGTGTCCTAACCCACTGCAGGTTATGGGCTGAACATCATGTGTGTCCATACAGTCCACACAAGCCTCAAACAGCTGGACAGCTGTAGACCAATACAGACAAATGCTATATAATGGCCTCTGGATATGCCCAATGGATGACCCCACCCCCCCACAGACACACACACAGACTAGAGCAGGCCAGGCAGTTGGATGTAGGTTGTGAAGGCTAGGATGTCTGAAACCACTATGCTGGTAATTAAAGCTAGGATCAGAATTACACTGGTATGCCTCTAGCCAGCACATTAGGTAGGTCCACACACTGAAATGGAGTACCTGGCATACCAGTACAGTAGTAAAAGTGTACAACTGTCAGCTGTGCCCCCCTTCCAAAGTACACAGGTAAAAGTCATGTGCACCACCCCCGGTGCTGTGTAGGAATGTGGATACAGTTGGATGTCCCCCCACGCTGTGCAGAAATGTAGCGACAGTCAATGCCACATGACCTATGGATACCCTACAGACACAGCATGCCACCTGTCAGTGTACAACGCAGGGGTCAGCACCACAGTACTGACTACCTGGACATGTAACACATGCAATCCAGTTGACCATACTGGCCATGCTCAAACACATGAAGGTATGACGGTAATGTCAGTTGACAACATGCGTAACAGTCATACTGGGCATGCTCACACAAACACAAGATGGCCAGATCTGCAAACACCAGTGGTCTGGACATATCTGCCAGTACATTGCTATACTGTTGGATGACTGTGCTGTATGGTATGTGTGTGGTACTGTCTATTGTCTGTATATATGCCATGGTGTATTGGTAATTCTGATCAGCTGTGTGTGCAGGGTGTTGCTACCAACACTTGCAAAGGACAGTTCTTTGTTTGCGGCCAGAACAAGGCCTTTGGATACGGAGTGGGTAAGGCACATTGCAGCAGTTGGGAGTGGTTGTGCGTGGGTTTGCACGGTATTAAGCACTGCTGACCTCTGGTTACAGCTCTTTATACTTGTTTAGACTCCACATTTCTTTAACAGTGCAATACTCGCATACTGATAAACACGCTTACACCCGCTCGCTCCCTCACTTGCATGTGCACCGACATTGGTGCTTGCATTTGTCACTCACGCTGGGTGGGCGCAATCCCTTGTGATGCCTATTACATCAGACTACATGATTACAGTATCGGGTATGGCTGACCATTATGCGGCGGCAAGCATTCGACTGTACAGAATCGGTGGCCTGTCCAGTGACATAATCATATTATATGCGTGTTCCTCATGCAATCTGCTCCCATCTGGCTGATACATGGGAACCGATACTCTGCAATGCAGACAAGTAAATGTGTTTTGGGAAACACATCTTTCTGCTGGGTCATGCTACCACATACCTATTGTAGGTTTTCCACCTTTTAAATTGTCTGAAGTGAGACTTTAGGATTAACACCTTTCCCACTTTGCATGGGACAGTCCCTCATTAGGCATATGTGTCATGTGAGAGTAATCTAGGCATAGCAAATGTCCTGATTACAGGACAATATTATATTCTACGTTTCTCTAATAGTTGCATGTAATGGTTATTGTATAAATGACACTTTGATATGTTATGTGAAGTGGCATAGTCAACTTGACTGCTGCTAGACTAAACTTTGATTTGTGCTAATATGTATATTTCTGTACTATGCACAGCTGTAGGTATGTTCTGACCTGGTACGTCTGACACTTCTACGGAGCAGGTCCCACTTTGGCCATTTGGAAAGGTGGCAGCCCTATAGGACCTATATGTAGAGATGTCAGATCTGGCAAGGCAACACATACCCAGAGCCAGTAGAAAATTGATTACTTCACCGGTTTGCATAAGTTAAGGTTATTCTTGTAGCATTGCAGTTGCTAATACTGTTTCCTATAACATCTAGGTGTTTCAGATACAACAAAATCATTTTATGCAACCACTACAGACAATATATGGACTCCTTTCCCAAAATCACAGTCCATGTGCCATAATATTCATTTTTCAGGACACAACTGCCTAGAGTGGAGTGTCTCTCACAAAGGCGAACAGGTAGTAACCCAAAACTATTATGCTATCATCTACCTAAGGTGGTCGGCGGAATATGCGCTTTCCGTCACCAGCAGACTTCACATATGAATGAGGGAGAATGAACACTGTATCAGGGACACTGCATAACACCCTCAGGGACACATTTAGATGATTGGTTCTACTAACCTGACACATTGACAGTCACAGGGCATATGTATTCATTCACATTTGTCGAGGTACATGCTGTTTATGACTCATACATGTTGTCATTAGTCATTAAGTGTATTCCGCCACCTGTCCACCTAATATCACTAGTTCTGGAAGGGTTTTGGTAGGACTGTGTTACATTCTGATTCGTAATCACGGACGTCCATGATAATCGGGTACAGGGCACTGATATATTCTCTATGTGTTCCCCCAATGGTTACGGACTATCCAGTAGATATGCTCTTCAGGTTTTGGAGGTATGAGCATCTGCAGTGCCCATATAGGAATATTAATTACTTCCACTGGGCGGGCCTAATACATCTCTGCCAACCAACACCTGCACACTTAGGCCCATTATTGCATACCCATGATTCACCTACCTGATACCCCTCTACAGCACTCATGACACATAATTACTGTGAGTGCAGCTGGGGTATGAACACGCCCATACACACTGCCCACTCTCCCCGGCTCGGGACACATGTCATACATTTTGTCAACCCATGTGTTATTACACTTGCACAACCTACTGTTCCTTGTACAGCTACATCCTGCTCACGTCGATTACCATGGGTTTGCCTGTATAGCAAATGTTTGGTGTCCCGCAAGGGACCACATTATCCATGTTTAACGTGTAGACCTTGCAGATCTTTCCCACTGGTACTTTCCTGGTGGTGGTCTGGAAAGCAGCGGTGTATTTACCTTTATTGCATGTCTGTATGTCTGACCAGCCTAGCTGGGTGGTGTGGGAGGTAAATGTTTGTTTATTGGACCTCCCAGTAACATATGCCCGGTCTGAACATATGTTACCCATAATTGCTGTAATGTAACCTAGTTATGTACATGTGTATATCTACAATGACATATATATATATATATATATATATATATATATATATATATATATATATATATATATATATCTATATCTATATACATCTGTGTGTCCGTTGACCAATACATTTCTCGGACATACCCACTTACACATGCGTACTGGGTTTTATCTCTGCTTCAACAGCATACTATTGCCTTAGTCATTATGACACTGACACTTCACTCCAGTTAACTTGTAATCGGTATTTAGCACATTATACAGCGGACAGATGTTTCAATTTGTTCATGTATGGAGTACCGATGATAATTGTGATGTGATACAGTGTTATTTGACCTGTTCCTCGTCTGCACAGCCTATTATTCCTGCTACTGTATTTGTTTCTGTGCACATTCATATTATTTATGTCAATAAATGGAGTGCATGTATTACAGAGAATGTACTTCAACATATTGATGTCTGCATGTGCGTATGCATATATACCTATTACATACTAGCTGACCTACATGGGCTGCTCCATTGGAACTGGCGCAACCAACCCTAGCACTCCTGTTTCCATAATCGTATAGCCATAGTTTCTCCACCTCACCCATGTTGAGTTTCCACGCGTAACAGCCATTATCCACCTGATATCGCAGCCATGACACACCTTTACACATTGCCCTCTCCAGAGTGTTTGGGGCCCTACACACATTTTGTACCACCTCGTGTATTCACAAGGTCTCCCACCATTTATATTTTCACATACGTGCATTTCCTGGTGTTATGGATTATGGCCATTTGCGGGTTACAAGTGTAGGTGGTCACAACAT